>NC_051389.1:5345651-5355651 GCF_015228065.2 Penaeus monodon | reverse complement strand
CTGGCTCTGGGCAATAAAGAGAACCATTGTGAAGTAAGTATATATATATATATATATATATATATATATAATATATATATATATATATATATTTTTTTTTTTTTTTTTTTTTTTTTTTTTTTTTTTTTTTTTTTTTTTTTTTTTTTTTTTTGTTTTTTTTTTTTTTTTTACTGCTATAATGTGTGTTTACCATATTTTTGTTAGAAGGATGTGCCTTGAATCAGTGCCTGAATAAACTTACCATTACATTTCCTTTTTGGCAGGCACAAGGAAAAAAATTAAACGTCTTTCATATAGCACAGCAATTAATAATGATGATGTGTCTTCGTCACATCCTCTTTCACCAGTCCAGTCCTCTGTCCAAACGGCTGGAGGCACTGGATCCCTTTCCAGTACAAGAGTTGGCACACCTGTCCAAGACAGTGGCACTTCCAGACCCTACTCCATAAATCCCCTGACAGCTGTAATCCAGCCTCAGATGATCCCCATCATATGAAGAAGTAATTTCTTCACCCCTGTATAATCCGAAGTCATCAAATCCCCTCCTTACATTCCTTTGTCAAGTGGCACTCGGCTGTCTTCAAGTTCTATACATTCTCCTTCAAGAAGGCCTTTTTCTTATAATCCTTCATCGACACAATACGCCATAGACCTACAGCACCACCATATCTAATTAGTCCTCACTTAGCACTACGGCCTGGAAGTCTTGAGGCAATACCACACCATGTAAATTCCTCAACACCAGTTCTTAGTTTGTCGTCTCCATTGCATTCATCTGTTCCAGAATTACAGCGGACACGCAATCCAAACTTCCATGAGAGCAGTGTTTCAGGTAGGTTCATTCAGTTCTTCTGTTCATTCCCACTTTTTATTTCTTTTCTCCTTGTGTTTCTTTTTCCCTTCCTCCTTCCACTCTTAATCTTTCTATCTTTCTCTCCCTTTCTCTATACCTATCCTCTACCCCTCCCTCCCTTCCTCCCTCCCTCCCTCCCCTCTCCTTCTACCTCTCACCTTTAGCCTCTCCTCCCTATTCCTCTTCCTCTTTCTCTCCCTCTCCCTGTTCCTGTTCCTGTTCCTGTTCCTCTTCCTCTCCATTTCTCTTTTCCTCTCCTTCTCCTGTAGTTTTTTTTTCTTCTTTTCTCACCCTCCCTTTCACAATCTTTCTCTCTCCACACTATCTCTTTAGATATAACTGTAATTATAAATGCATATTAAATATTGATGGTCAGAGCATGAAAGACAAATGACATTAGTTTGAAGACATCACAATTCTTCTTTTCAGGTTCAGCTGACACTGGTGGTGCATCAAGATTGTAAACATGGTACTGTGGAAAAAATTAGATATAACAACATAAAAGTAGGGAAATACATTTGAACCTTTATGAAATATTGTTGGCTGAATACCATTTGTTGTAGTTGCAGTATAGGGAAGAAACAGCTTGGCAGAACCCATTTACCAAGTGGTATCTGCTGGAAACAGTTAAGTAGTGTGGGCTGGAGGCAGAAACCTAGGATAATGGATGCTGGAGAGGATTATAGTCTTCTGGAGATGAATTTAAAGGCTAATACTCACACTTCCACATCTAAGAGGTGAAATTCCTTTGTCAGAGAAAAAGGATCATCACATGTATAGATGACATTTGTTCCAAACAGTAATCCACTAATCCTTAGACCATTTGTGGTATTGCAAAGTAACAAAATGACAGTTACCAACAGAGCATGATCAAAAGTGTGCCTTATACTGTATGAACAGTGTTTTTTGTAACATGTAAAATAGGTATGAATGAGAATGAATATCTTCAGATTGTAAGTGGGGTGTTTGACCAATTTTGATTTTATCTTTGTCAGAAACACATGTAGCTTTGACAACTAGAAGGGTCTGTCAAATGGAGCTAACTATACTCTTCTCCTACTGAAATGTTGGTATCCATTTATTTTGCTTGTGCAGTGCGAGGCTTTTCTCAGATGCTTGTACACTTCAGTTCTTGGACACACTGTGCCTGGTTGCATGGGCTCAGGGTTAATCTGCAACTTAGTACTGGCTTGGTCAGAAGTAAAACTTATTATAAGATGATGAAAAACTCATTGTGCTGTATTAATTTTCTGCAGGAATAATGATACACTTACTTAAAATTTAAAACATTTTTTTTCAGCGAACATTATCGTGCTTTTTGTATATAAAGATTTTTAGAATAAAAAAAATGTTAATTAAATTTCTATATGCTGCGACACCCCCATCAACAATAGCTACATTGTCTAATGTCACTTGAGCTTTCCAGGGAATTTTGGGCCTCTCATTTTGCTTGGCATTGTGCTCTATACAAATTAACTAAATTTAAAGGGTGGTAAAAAGCATTTTTTGTATTTACAAATTTTACTACACTTTTTAGTACTTTGCTACCTTCCATGCTTGGGTTTACCATAAAATAGGCACCAGTAATCATACTCAACTCCCCACCTCGGGCCAGTGCACTCTTCTACTTTGAGATAGGAAAGCCTAGTAGCCCGGGCCATTCCTGGGCCCACACTTCCAAAAAATTTTCTTTTTTACTGGGAAAAAGGTCACTTACGCTGAACTTGATCCACATTTGATATTAAGAGAATGAAACCAAAATTTTCAACCAAAAATGTATATATAACACTGCAACACTCTCTTATACCTACTGTGATATGCTGATATCAATAGTTAAGGGTTTTAAATCTTGTTAGGACAAAAGCTTGGGACTGGACCTGGTCCAAAATCCAGAGTATGAATGACACTATTCTACACCTCCCCAAGGAGAAGAGACAACCCAAAGGCCCCTAAGAATAACATAAATTTGAACATGAACCCCTTTATCAAAAAAGAAGGACTTTGATGGTCAAGTGAAAAACAATTTTTGTATTGTATGAAAATTGTACAAGTACAATTCAGTTCCTTTTCCAGATTAAGGATTAAAGAAAGCTAATGCAGATTCATGACCTATTTGGAAAGTAGCTATCTTTGAGCAAGCTTCTTACCTCCTTCCCATGCCCTCTAAGGAAGTCGTTTTGCCAAAGGAACAAACATTTGTTGGAAGAACCAAGTGGGAGATGTGGAAGTAGCATCGGCATTTATGTCTACCAAAGCCTCCCCTTCGTGATGGACGTTAATTCTACCAGTTACTTATGGGTACCAGTTGCCTTGCCAAACTGATTACACAAGACTGGAACAAATTGTACATAGTGTTTGTTTGTGTGTGTTGTGGATTTTAGATTCTACTTGTATCAAGTGTCTTGAGATGATGCGAGTAGTTTTCCCCCAAACCCGTTTTTTAGAGGGAGGAGAGAATGGGTTTATTTTCCTTTGTATTAGCTCTGGAGGATTAGACGAACGTGCCTCCTCCACAACAATCGAACAGTGCCTGTGGACTGTGTCGTCATACAAAACATAGGGTTCAGGCATCTGGCAGGCTTGTCTTCCCATAACCGACAGCAAAGTCAGTAAGCGCAGTCCCTTAATTGTGTGGACAGGAGCTTTATGTTTATGGCAAAAAGGAGCAGTCACACTGACAGGTAGTTTTGGTTCGGGTATAGATTTCTCAATTTAATTTTTTGCCCTGTGGGAGACCAACATTTCACATCATGGATACTTGGTTTTCAACACCCAGGGTCATGGTGGCAGAGGTGGATGTATCCCAATAGTTTACAAACATTCTTGTAAAATATCTTTACAATTTATTTATAAACCGATGGCTACAATGAAGGGAATTGTATTGTAGTGCCCCTCCCCCTCCAAGCTCATGCCCATTGTTGCCGTGGGGGGGGTAGGGGGGGGGGAGAAAGAGGCTGGGACCAAATGGGTGGGATCAGCCTGCCCTTGGGCCTCAGCCCTCAAATCCACTCATTTTCTCCTTCCCCTTTTCATTTCCTTTCTCTCCTCTGATCCCTTCAACAATACACTTCCTATGGTGTGAGAGTAAATGTTTGGAAGGATGAAAGACTGACTTCGTGCCAGTCATGAATGGCATGGGGAAGCCATGGGCAGATATTCCCGGTTTTTTTTTTAGCCCTTGCCCCTCAAGGGGAACCTAAAGGGTGGACTATTTCTCTCCCCAAATATCCAGGCTTACCATGGCCAGTAGTGATGACTTTGTACCTTTAAATAGGGGAATTAAGGTTTAACCCCTTTATCAAATAATCCCACTGATTTCAGTTCGGGTTTCCCTGATCCCTGGCTCTCCTTTAAAAATGACTGAACACTTACTACCCTCTCCTCATTACTTACTATCACATCAGCCCAGTTCAAATCATCTATCCAGGTCAATACTCAACCTCCAGGAGACATTACTCCTCTCCCAACATCCACTACTTCATCCTTTCCACCCCCACAATTTTTTTCATCAACTAGCCCCCCCCTATACTAACCTGCACATTTATTGTCCACCACTTCGCATACTACCTCTCACAACACTACCTCCTTCTTAAACACGTCCCCGTCCTACTACCCCCTCCTCTACAAATATTCTCGGTACCCAGTTTTTCGTAATTCCCCTACAGTCCCGTACTCTGACAACACTCGCCTCTTCCAGCAATGACTCCAAAAACAAGCTGGCAAAGTTTCTTTCCGCAGCGCCCCGATCATTCCCGTTTTGCCACAGTTACATCCGAATGCCAAGCTATAGCATTATCAACCCTAACTGATTTCACTGGAAAACCCTCATCCCTCTACCGGAGCTGTCTCCATCTCCCCAACAAACTGCCCGTCTACGATAAGGATTGGTCAGACTGTGAGAAGCCTCATGGACTATGATGCAGTATCAATACAGGCTACACTATCCCCTTAGATGCCGTCATAGTTTTCCATCAATATTCCCAAATTATTTTTCGTAGACATAACCTCCCCTTCAATTTTTACATTGCGGAGAGTCCCATCCTTTCCGACCATCCCACCCCCCCACCGGTTTCAATGTCAGAATTTGGGTTGGGACATCTAGGGCATCCTCCCAAAACACTGCGGTTCCACAGCCCGATGCCCATCTCTGTGCCCAACCTGGTCACAATTGATCAGATTACTCTGAACAGACACGCACGTGTGCCAACTGTGGCAGCTCCCGTGATGTATTTATAGGGGTTGCCCTAATACAAGTTTGAACCTAAAGTAGCAAGTCTCAGATTCAAACTTGGCCTCACTTTCCGCGAAGCCAGACAGAAAGCAGGTCGAACGAGGTTTCCTCTCTCCTCCCTACTCCAGTAATTGATCTGCTCCTCTCCATCAACCTCTCCCTCTACCCCTCGGACATCTGTCCCCTCTCCCCCCCCCCCCTAAGAAAACCTTTGTTTCTCAGACCTCCCCAACCGACCCCACTGCAGAAACTCTCAAAGACATTCAAACTGGGTCTAATCATGACCAAGTAAAAATGCCTGCACCTCACCCATCCTCCAGTTTTCCCGCTCCCATTCCTTTACACTCAAAATAACTGCGTTTCCACCCTCCTCCTTCCCCATTATCCCCCCCGTACCCTCTGAATGTGGTCCTTTGTCAAGCCCTCTTCCCTGGATTCTCTCCTTCCTGCCATTTTCCCCAGAAACTGTGGTCTCCTCTACTAATCCCTGCCTTTCCATACGACGTCCTTGCAAAATCCCACACATCTTCCTTTTTTTCTAATCACCCTTGTTAATTCTTTGCTTCCTGAACTGCTGTACGACGTCTGACGTGTAGCACATTTAATCAACCAACTCCCTCTTTAAACCCCTTTTTACTAGTACCCTCCCTAAAATGCTAATTGACCTTTGTGTCTAGCACATATATTTTGCTTTGTAACCATTTAACAAATTTTATGGTTGACTGCAAGCCAGTTCGGATCCAAACTGTCGAATGTGGTTTTTTTTTTTTTTATTCTTTTTTCACAATCGGGACGGGTGGCAAAAATACAAGTCGTACCCACTGTAATATAAGTTTCTTTGTTGATTTGGGACATAGAGGCTCTACAAGTGCGAGGTCAAAAGCAATCAATTATAGTCCTACCTATCTCACCAATTTACCCCTTTCCTTTAATTTTTTTTGGATTTTTTTTTTTTTTTTCATTGTCTTAAATGTTAAAAAGATTTTAATAATCATAATATCAATAAGAACATAACAGTATCGATATCAATTGTATTAGAAAAATTTTTCCCCCAATTCAAGGAATGGGGAAATCAGGAGCGGTCACTATGGCCTACTCACTGACTCCTTGCTGCCTGAGCCTATGTGGAGTCATATCTTCTTTTTTCAAGTGCCCTGTCCTACAAGGACGTTGGCGATCATGGATTTTCCATGATTTTCTTGGCAATTTAGACCGGTGGTTTGCCGTTGCCTTCCGCCCGGTGTTTTTTTATCGAGTCACCATCTCTTTTTTACCCAATTCTGGGCCCATCACTGATTTGTGCTTTTTGCCCACCCAGTGGCTAGGTAGGCAATCGAGGTAAAGGGTTCCCTTCCCAAGGGAACAAACGCCCCGGGCCCGGGTGACTCGAACCCTCGAACTCAGATTGCGTCGGGGACAGCCCTTGAATCCGATGCTCTAACCACCGACCACCACGGCCCCTCTAATATATATATATATATATATTTTATAATAAAATATATATATATATATATATATATATATCGGATCATGTCTATGTAACAAATTCACAAACACTACATGGGTTTAGTATTTGATTGGGTAAACAAAGTTTTTCCGTTTTCGCACTATCGACGACTCACAATTTGCAGAATATTTTTTCTGACTCCGCAAACACTTAAAAGTTTGGAGTCAAAACAAATAAAAATAAACTGTAGGTAATATAATTGTAAGCTTCATAGTGCCAGCCCGTCAGTCAATATAAATGGGTACCTGGACTTGCACCTATGGCAAGAGCAAAATGACTAGGGGGTTAGTTGGTGAAAATAGACCTTAGCAGAGTGCGTACAGATCTCATATGTTTTGTTTCCCTTATGAAAAGAAAAGAAAAATCCAGGTAGTGAATGTTCACTCAAACAGATCGACGAAAGATGGGACACACCCCACAAGAAGTTGAAAAGGGAGGAGGTGGTGTTGGCCTGATTCACCTCAATCCCTATGTGGACGAATAATTTTCCCTCTGCATTTTTTTTCTTTTTTATATAAAAGAGATCCAGATATTACCTGATGTGTTGATAATGACCATAGAGCGCTTATCAAACATGCAGAAGAAAGTCCTTGACAGTGATCTTATGGTCCCTCACCCAAGCCCCCTTTTTAGCTTTGGGATAGATAAGTGAAGCCGTAATATGCTGATGTTTGTGAGGAATATTATTTCGCAATCGGGGGGATAATTTTTTTTCTTTATTCAAGGAAAGACACTTCAGAAAAGTAAAAAAAAAAATCAAGGGGCTCGATAAATTATTCATTACAAGTCCGTCAGATCAACTGACATGTTTTATGAACCAAAGATCATGCCCTTGCTCTCTATTTGACTTGAGTCTGAAAGTTATTTAAAAGATTTGAACTAGAAGTCTCGAAGCAATCTGCCCCCTGACCTTTATAGGTTATTTTTAAAAATTAAATTTTTATATAACACTCGCTCATACATGCATATACTAACGTAATACATTGTAATAAGTATTTCCCTTTTTTCTTCTCTCTTCTAAGGTGCCGATAACACCGCCTATGCAAGGAAACTAGCTAGCCCTGCCATGAACACAGATTTAGGGTGAATAATTGAAAAAAATATCAAATCCCACACTGGGGTCAACTATCCCTATAAAAGGAAGCATGAAGGCTCACACACGCGAAGGTATTGTGCCAATGTAAGTATTGTAATAAAATGCCTCGTGGATGTAGTGTTTTTCAACAGTCATTCTTACGGTATAAAATAGTGCCTCTGATTTGCAAGTGTATTGGAGGCCAGCAACTTTAAACCCCAAAGGGCCCCTGGGAAAATGTATTTACTGTGAAATGTCTCTACACTAAGATGACTTCACAAGTCAGCTACCAAGTCCGGAGACCCCGCGACCTCACCTGATTCCCCCTCTCTGAGTTTCAGGACTTTTCCCTTTTTTTAATATCTTGCTTCCTCTCAGTAGACCTGCAGTGCACTGGCCTGTTCCGCAACTGCTGCATAGTATAATGTAATGTCAGTGTCGATTTCCATCGTTTATTTACGATACCAAGGTAATATCGAAGTGTCGGTACTTGGGTATCGATGCGCCCATCCCTTGTGTACGCAACTCTATATTCAGTACTTTTAGAAAAAAAGGAGTCATCCAAAGAAAGTTCACTTCAAATGATGCTAATTAATATATAATGTAAGTAGTAATTTCCAAGTAAAAAGAAATTTTTTTAAATCATTTTCGTAAATGATGTAAGGAAAATTGCACTGGAAATTAAACACCATTTTAATTAGATTTTTAGTTAAATTCAGCCACGGGACCTGTATGTAGAGTTTTATATAGGGTGCGTGGCCTGGTTTTGTAAAAACTTGGAAGGAGCACTTATATCACCCTTCTTCTATACAAAAGGAGATTAGTTTTGTGTTTGCCTCATCCTCCTACCTGATTATACTCCCACTAAGAGTGTATCAGGATAATGTGACTGACAAATTTGCGCAGGGCCATTTAGTCGCCAAGAAGTGGACTCCTCCACTACCGTTTATTTTTGCGCGGCCGGACATATGGTAGGTGTTTCACTACACAAAATCTCGAGCGGGGGAATGTCTGCCACTCAAAAAAACGCACGTAGGGAATGGCCGCCTGGTCGAAAATTGCGCAGGGGAGGAGATCCCCTCAGTCCTTACCTTATTGTGTCACATCCATGAGCAACCGGCTACCGCCTTTCCCTACATTCATCACAATGCTATTAGGCTATTATGGGGTTTCTATCTTGTAAATTGTCCATGTTATTACGAGAAGAATGTTTCTAGCCACAAGCATAAAGTAACTGCCAATTCTCAGATAAAAACCAAGCTCTGTGTAAGAGCCTTAATATATTGTGCTGTAAGAATACAGCATAAAGAGCTAAATAAGCACAAAACGCAAAGTTTGGTAAAGCGGTGTGAGGACGGTAACGAAGCCCGGGCCTAGTCCCTCGGTATCGGCTGTGTTAACAAGGTCTGGGGTGTTAACACGAAGACGGATGGATTCGCTCTGCCCAGTGAGCCGAGGGTCTGCGGCTGCCTTCGACCTTCGAGGCTGTCCTCCAGTTGGTTCTAGCCTTTTTTCGTCTTGGCTTTCTTCCTGGTCTTCGTGTAATGTTTTAAATGCATCATTATCGTTCTCGTGCGCACCCGTACTTCTGCCTCCTCTACTTTTGTTCTTCCTTGTCGTCCTCTCATTTTGGTCCTCGACGTCGCACCTCCTCGCAGTCCTCGTCCAGGTCTCCCTCGACTGCGTACTCCTTCACACATCTTCGTGGTCCTTGTTTAAGGGTCTTTCCCGTCTGTCGGGAACTACGGACGTCCAGGCAGGCGGCGTCCTTCTAAAAACGCGGGAAAACGCTTGTACTGCCTCCCTACTGACGATCCCCTGGTCCTTCGATGGATCTACGGGGTTTTAAGAGGAATTAATGGTAGACGGAAGTAGCGATCCAAAGTACGCTGAGCTACAACCGTTTTAGTTAAAAGAAAATTGTACATTTTTGGATCTTCATTTTTTTCCTGTTTCTGTTATGGCAGTAGACAAGGGAGAGGAAACCATCAATCCGCGACATCAACTTAAACCGTAGCCGAAAATAGTGTTTGTACACCATGCATATTCATTTTCTGGCCAATCAGTGGCGAAAGAAAATACTTTGGGGTAGCCTGGACGTCAATCTCAAATCTTTTTCCCTAAAACATTTTAAAATTGGAAACCCTTTTGAAAAAAAGGTCGCAGTGCTATGTTTTGCATGAATGACGATGAGTGATTCATTAAAAAAATTTTTCACAAAAACGGGGTTTAAACGTTCATAACAAAAAAATTGAGCGAAACCTTAGTACGCATTTAAAACTGCATTGAAAAGTTCCATGCAATACGCGCAAGCAAAGCCTCTGGGCTCAAAAT
>NC_051389.1:5325651-5340651 GCF_015228065.2 Penaeus monodon | reverse complement strand
CCCAGGTCCAAATCAAGGAGTATGTGCCTGTTGGTCAAAACATTGAGATAACCCATATATTATCCACCTTTTTCAACCTACTTTGGGCAGCTTTGAAACTTTGTTCTAAAGCTGTTTGCATCATAACATTTTTTTTTCTAAATTTAAGACATAATTGTGGTTCACCACAGCATATATCTTACAAAACTAAAAAATAAGTATTTGCTTTCCTTGCCATAGCATAACCTGACATAAAATAAATGTTACATGTGTAATTCCAATTTTTTTCAAAAGCTTACATTATATAGTGGGGGACTTTACTTAAATAACTATGTAATGGAAACAGATCTTAAATTAGATCTAATTTAAACTAGTCAAGGTAGTTCTAATTGGGGGAAAGAGTGGGCTGGCTTTGTTTAGTTTTTTTCAAGGGATTGGACTCACACTACCAATACATTTTTCTCTCAGTCAACTACTTTGCGACTGAGTATGGCCCTTTGATTGAATTTTCAACATTATATGTTCAATGAACTGATATTACCAAGATTGCTTATGTATCCCAAAAACACAATTATTTTATTTATTGATATTGGGTAGTGTTCTGTGTATGCAGTTTAACATATAATGTCAGAAGTGAAATGTCCGATTTAATTCCCAGATTATTAAGGAGAAGAGGCCTTAGGACACTTCCTTTTAAAACAAAAATAATCTTCAGGAGCCAAGAAAATTAAATTTGGATCTGTGTGTTTGATGAACCAGTGGTGCACCTCTTTAGAATTAGAAATTGCCCCACAACCATTTTTTAAACTACGGAGACCCATGAGGAAGTTCAGCAGAAAAATCTTTATCCTAATATTTTGCTTGCTATGTGCATTGGTAATAACAAAGTGTGGGGGGTTTAAGGTGCTGAGACCATTTTTGACAGGACTGAATAACTTTACATAATCTTTCCTTCTAATTTCATTGCTATATGGCTTTCATTGCAGTATCTTAGGTATACAATTTTTTCTCTTCACCAAATTTGAATTCAGAACATTTACAACATAATTTTTCATTATGTGTAGAATCAGACAAAATGATTTTTGATGGTCTCTTTTAACTGTAGACCATTTAAATAAGTTGTTGTAAAATAAATATTGTTACTTTAGTTTAATTAAAATTGTCATGATTGTACTGGTTTTTTCAGTGATTTAAAAATGAAAATGAAATATATTAATTTTCAGATTGGGGAAAAATTTGGTGCAAAATGGTACCCCAATTCCACTGTGATGTCCAGATGAAAAATTTCTGTATGAACCACAACCTACCTTTTGTCACTGCTCAGATCATTGACATTCAAAGACAGTTTAACTCGGTGTGTATTTCCTTGTAAGTTGTCATATTTTTTTATATCTTATTGAACTCCCATTTGGGATAGGTGCTTTTGTGAGTGTTTTGAATAAGCTTTATAGTCACTTTTCTGGTGATTTCTATTGTTATGGTATTTTTTCAATTTTTCAGTATGTCATTTAATATGTCTTATGCCGATTTATCTGCCTATTGCGGAGCAGCAAAACTCTAAGTGTTTATTAATATTAACCATCGGTGTGTCGTGTGATGAGGGCTACTACTGGATAGACTAATACTGTTGTAAAGGTATGATTGGGTTTATCTTTTATTATCAGTTTGTTGTTAGACCTGCATATGTAGTGATCAGTGAGGTGTTTCTCCAAATGCCTTTCAAAGGGGGAGGGCTGAAAGTGTTAGGAGGGAAAAGGAGGCACTTAAAGTGCTGATTGAAAAGCAAGAGTTCATAAGTTTGGAAGGAAGCTGTAGCTTTCTTAAGTGGGAGCTGTAGCCTTCCTTAATGAAAAGTTTTAATTAAAAATATAAAAAAAAGATATATAAATAAATAAATAATAATAATTAAAAAAAAAAAAAAACATATCCAGGTGCTATATTATAAGTAATCAGTGGATATTTTATTACCGATTTTAGTATATCTGCAGTGAATTAAATCAATATTGCTTATATATGGCAATGGTTTATTATCTTTATCACACTTTTAGGGGGATCTATGAGTGTCATTATGGTTTTACTTGGTAAACATCATTATTTGATATTACTCAGTTGTATTAGTGTTCAGAATTCAGTAGAAGAGCAAATAGCATGCTAAAAATGTTAATGAACTTAATTTTATAAATCAACCGGATGCTAGTTAAATTGAGTTTAGGTATTTGGGATGCAAAGTGTTTTTAGAGTGAAATTTTCTACATTTTTTATTGTTCTTTTTCAGTGCAGTTTACAACCAGGATGGGGGACCTGCAGAAAAAAAAAAAACAAGGGGTTCTAGCAGTATGAGTTGTGTGATTGACAGCAAAAATTCCCACTTGATGCCTAAATAACATTTGGTTTGACGCAAAGTAAGTTGGAAAGCATAGGGATGTGGGTGCTACTTCATTAGGAAATGATCCCACAGGGTAGTTTTGTGTACTCAGTCTCCTCTATTTCATTGACAGTTAAAGCCTTACATTAGGGGAGCAATGATCCTAAAATACAATATGTGAAAGCACCAAATATGAGTAATGAAACAAATGGACCAAAAATATTGTCAGACTATTTAAGGATGGTTGTCACCTTATAATTTTTTTTCTGTTTATTTATTCTCAGATACCATGGTCTGAACTAAGGGAGAATCAGAGGTAAAGTTTCTTTGTTTAATGATAATGGGGAGGGAGATTTATCTCTAAGGATGGTTTGTCTCCCAGGTTACTACTCATTAAGTGGGGTCAACCCATCTACTCTACACAAAAAAATAGTGTCTTTTTCTCCATCGTGATACTTGCTAATATAGGACAGGTTAGCTTTTTTTTTACTTCCACTATCCTATTGAACCGGAAAGGAAACCGGCTTTTTCCCAAGGGTTTTTTCTTCTAACAGGAGGGTGATATGGTTATGGGAATAGTTAATGTTATGATAAATAAAAGTAGGGGTAATTATGATAATATTTGGAGTAGATTTACACAACAAATAAGTTATAGATCTAGTTACCCTGATGATTAACGATTTGTGCACCCTTGCCCCTTTTTTTTACTGTGGGTAAATCTTAGGCAATTTTCTGCCAGTGGTTTCTTTGGGTATCTCTTTCATTGAAAATGCTTCATTAATGACAATGGTCACAAAAAAAACAAATGATTGAAAAGACACCAAGAAAACATTTTTTTTTTTTTTTGGTTTTTTGTTTTTTTTTGTTTTTTTTTTTTTTTTTTTTAATGCTGTTGCTATTGGGAAATGAATGAATCGGGTGGGGCTTAGCTTGGCAGTTTGCCAACTCGTTTATTTCATTGAGAGTAGTGGCACTACCTGTGGTTAAAGTAGTGTGCCTGTATTTTCATTAACCATTAGTTCAGTCAGTACCTTGCTTCCCAAGTATTCATTTAGGCCTTGCTCAGAAATTAACCACATTACCAGACAGTTAATTTTATAAGGAAACATGATTTACTGTTCTATCAGTATAGGTAAGGCTTGGGTCATTAGCAATTGCAGTGCGTTTCATAATCAGCAGACAGTGTAAGAGGAGAAAAGAGAGGGGATAGAAGGGGGAAGGAAGGAATGAAAGACTGCATCACAGACTCAATTGTAGGGGTAATAAGGTTAATACTATTGAAATTTTGCCTTTGGAGACAAGTTAAGCAGTTTGTTGTTGTTTGCTAAGGGTTGAAGTAACATATATTACATGTCAATAATGCATTATTATGGATTCAGGATGTTATTTCCAGTTTTTCTTGACCATTATTATTATATTAATTATTCTAGACAGTAAACTTCCCTGTCTTTGGTTATACTAGGGGATAAGTACCGCCTAACCTAGATGAATTTAGCGAGCCACAGCGACGGAAATTGTACATGAAGACCTGATAATCTCTCTGGTTGAGTAATGCTCTTTAAATGAATTTTACTGTAATCATTTAAGTTGCTAGAAGATGAAATTCAGTTTGAGTTAATCAAAAAAGTCTTGCAAGATCAAGGTCATAGGCTGATGTAAAATTTTTTTGTCTTTAATAGCCTTTTATGTACTCATGCTCTTTTTAGATATTAGATAGTTTTTTTTCAATTGATTCTGTTACATTGCTATGATTTACTCATTCAGAAAAGTGAAAGGTATAGCTTATGCTAGCCCAGGTCATTGATGTAAAGGATTACAGTTGCAGTCTACAGTAATTGTTTTTTTTTTTTTAAATTACTTCAACATCATCATGTATACAGAGGACAGTTCCACCAAGAAAAAACAGTTTTGAAATAGAATATGAGTTTTTTTTTTTTTTTTTTTTTTTTTAATTCAAAAAACTACTTTCTGCAATCTGATCCTTTCAATTACACTTTTAGGATTTCAATTACCATACACAATTGAACTTTTTAAATTCAGAACAAATTTTATCTTGGATAAAAATAGTGGGGACAGGTGAAGTCTGTTTTTGTGTGCACAATATGCTTGTGTCATTGTGTATGTAATATGATTATATTTTTATTAAATTTGAATACATACAGAAAACCCACACTACACACACACACACACCACACACACACACACACACACCACACACACACACACACACCAACACACACACCAACACACACACAACACACACACCACACAACACCAACCAGGGGTAGAGTTGGGTTTGGCACACACACACACACACACACCACACACACCACTACCACACACACCACACCTACCACACACACAACAACACACACAGGTACACCATTACACACACCACCAACCCACACACACACACACACACACACACACACAATCTCTCACCCCACCACACACACACAAACCTCTCACACACACACACACACACACAAACAAAGCACAAAAGTGGAGTACATACACACCACACAGGCCCACACATACACACACAGGCACACACTACCCACACACAGGCACAACCATACACACACAGACCCACACACACCACACACACACCCACACACACACACACACACAGCCACTACACCACACACACCACACACACACACCCACCAACACCGGGCACACACACACCACAGGACACACACACACACAGGCACACACACACACACAGGAGGCAACCACACACAAGGGCAAAGGCACACACACTGCACACCACACAGCACACAGCACACACACACACACACAGGCCACCACACAACCACACAACGCACAGGGACACCACACACACAACACACGCAGACCACACCACCACTAGCACACACCTACACACAAACCCACAACACACACACAACCCAACACACACACTACACACACACCACACACACACACACACCACACACACACCACACACACACACCACCACTATACAAACACACACACAAATAAAACATTACATACATACACTACATCATACATACATAACATACATACATACATACATACATACATACACACATACACACACACATACCACACACAAATTCACACACACACACACACTAACCACTACACACAACACACACACACACACACACCACACAGGGCACACAACACCCACACACACACAACACACACACACTGTAGCCGCCGCTGGTATATCAAATACTTACATTATGGTGTAGCAATATTTCTGTATATCACTTATTCTGTAACACTGCAATCGGCGAGGAATGTATTGTATAAAAATCATTTTCTGTGTCACAAACTCCTCGAGGAGGCTAGTCGGCTGTGACCGCCGGGTCAACACATGGTCGTATCAGCCATTAAGAGCTGACCTGTCAGAACTTGTTGTGTGAAGGCGTCGTCCCCTAGGAATGATGGTGGCTCTTCATGTGAGCGATGCTGGAAGATAGTGGTCGTGACCAACTAATGTATAATATGAAGTGAATGTTACTTGACGTCGTAGCATTAGGTATGTGTTAAAGGGTTGAGGGCAGTTCAAGGAGAACATCCGTGCCGCCAAGACGCCATCGCATACTAGGAATCAGCTGATATCTGACTGTTCCCGCAATGAGTATGTATTCCTGTATTGTAGGAGTTCTTATCTTATAATTAATATATATTGTTATTAGTGGTTTTATGTATTGTATGCCACGCTTCCTATAATCGGATGTATAATGACAGGTTTGACCGCTACTGAATAACACCTTAAGCGAGTGCTATGCAGTGGTATCAGGTCACCCAACACCCATTTACAAATTCATAGGGTTCTCGGCGGCCCCAGTCAAAACGCAAAGGGTGCTAAGTACCAGGCCGCACCTAAAACGGAGCGGCGGTGAAGTACATCCCTGTCAGCGACGGAGGCAAAAGGGCAGCGCGGGCGGCTGCTAGCACGGACGAGGGCATCCTGAAAAACCACAGTCAAACAAAACTACGCGGAACTACACGCCGGTTTACGAAAAAATGTGCAAAACAGACGTAGTGTCCGTGCCCCATGTTGGTGTTCTTGCGTGCGTAATGCTTCACTTACAAAAGGGAAAAGTGCGATATCGTTTCTGTGATGTGTTAGAATCGGTTGCGTTCATTAATGAGTGGAAAACCCACAGTGTGTGTTCAATAAGGAGTTGTTGAAAACCCCAGGTTGTGTTATAAGGAGTGAAAAAACACGGTGCTGCATCTTGCAGAGCAAAATACCCACGGTGCTGCATTCTTGCAGAGTCAAATACCACGGTGCTGCATTCATGTGCAGAGTCAATACCCACGGTGTGCATTCTTGCAGAGAGTCAAATACCCACGGTGCTGCATTCTTGCAGAGTCAAATACCCACGGTGCGCATTCTTGCAGAGTCAAATACCCGGTGCTGATTCTTGCAGAGTCAAAAACCACGGGCTGCATTCTTGCAGAGTCAAATACCCACGGTGCTGCATTCTCGCAGAGTCAAATACCCACGGTGCTGCAGCCCTGCAGAGTAAAAACCCACGGTGCTGCATTTCTGCAGAGTCAAAAACCACAGTGCTGCAATCCCTGCGGAGTCAAATACCCACGGTGCTGCACCCTGCAGAGTCAAATACCCACGGTTGCTGGCATTTCTTGCAGAGTCAAATACCAACGTGCGCATTCTGCAGAGTGAAAAAGTGAAAAAACCATGGTGCTGCATTCTTGCAGAGTTCCAAATACCCAGGTGCTGCATTCCTGCAGAGTGAAAAACCCACGGTGCTGCATTCTTGCAGAGTCAAATACCCACGGTGGTCTTGCATTCCTGCAGAAGTGAATAAACCCCATGGGCGCATCTTGCAGAGTTAAAAACACACGGTGACTCATGATAAGAAAAGGACACCCCACACTGTGTTGATCAGATGTCAGGAGAGCGTTTCCCGCAGGAAATAGTCGGTGGACGTAAGAAAGGAGGGAGTGGAAATAGACAATGATAGAGAAGATGTGGTGTGGAGGACAAGGATATAAAAGAGTCTGAAATCGCGAACCTGATGGTGGAGAACAGGTGAAGGAAACACCTCTCGCACCTTTGGTCCTTGAATGTCAAAAGGGAATCAAAAGGGAGGAAGTCCCCAGGAGTTTTGCTCCATCATTAATTCGGAGGAAGGGATTCCTCTGTCCAGTGAGTGAACATAGGTGGGAAAGGAAAAGTTCCCGAGCCTACCCCATCGACAGCTCTGGCCGCGTGACCTCACTCGGAAAGTCGGCATCACATGCAGGACCATGTAATCCTATGGGATGTGAGTTCTTATAGAGAATTAAACGGACTCTGGAGAACCTTTTTTTTGCCAAAAGGAAGGAAAGCCATAAGGACGACAATGACAATAAAAAAACGGAAATAAGGCAACGAAAATGCACTACATCAGAATCCACAGTGATGAGGACAGCTGCTCAGACACTGAATCAGAATCATCGAGCATCGATGACAAAAACAGTGGAAGATTCTAAAACGACTGCGAAACACAGCAATACTGAAACTTCAAGTGATGATGGTGCCATGATAGCACACCGGCCCGAACGAAAATTCGAAAATCCCAGAAGAACCCGCTCCGCTCAAAACCATCGATCAAGGAGCATGACAAAAAACATTGTGGAGGTATACAAATGTGCAAGTAAAAACTTCCCAAGCTAAGTGGTAGTAGTCCTGGGAGTATTAGGGCATACCGGCGTCTGTTTGAGTAAGAAGTACTTCGCACCTCTGTGCACCCAAGGTAAAACTGAACCGCTTCATTTGACCTTGCGATACAAAGGTGAAAAGGTACATTCACCCAATGTAGGGAATGCAAAGAAGGAGGCTTAACGGACAGCACAGGTGGAAGCTGAAGGAGCGAGGTGCCCCCCCCCCCCCATGTTTAAGTGACTTTAGTACAGCTGCGATGGACATTTGCCTTGCTTGACTCCGGTACTTCCTGCTCTTCTGTTCCATTCAAGGTAGTAGAAAGTGCTTCGGCCAAAGGAGAGAAGAGAGACAACGGTGATTACTTACATTGAACAGGAAAACTTACAATGACACCAAACAGGTGATATCATGGTCAAGGGAATGTCACAGGGAAAGATACCACTATGCGACTCCGTCAGGTGATCGTCCTCGTTCCTTCCGAGTCTGATCAAAGCTAGAGTGAGCCAATGAACACCACTCGCTGGCCACACCTACGAGACCCGGTTTACCAGGCAAATCCACCAGACTGGAGCGTCGAGTTACTTGATGGCAGGACGCTCCCTCGCCCCCCCCCCCCCATTGTTTAAGTGATAGAACAGCTGCTGATGACATGTTGCCTTGCTGGGAACTCCGGGTAGTACTGCTCTTTCTTGTCCATTCAAGGTAGTAGAAAATGCTTCGGCCAAAGGAGAGAAGAAGAACAACGGTGATTATACATTGACACAGGAAAAACTTACCATGACACCAAACAGGTGATCTCATGTCAAGGACTGTACACAGGAAAAAGAATACCACTATGCGACTCCGTTCAGGTGATCGTCCCGATTCCTTCCCTGACGGTCTGATCAAAGCTAGAGTGAGCCAATTGAACACCACTCGATGGGTCCACCCCCCAAACAAAAAAAAAAAAAACATACGAGAACCGGTTTCTACTCAGCAAATCCAACCGACTGGAGCGTTTCGATGTACGGACGGGCAGGGGCGCTCCCTCAGCACTTCTGCATTTGGAGGTCGAAGGGGAGAGGAGGTGAACCCTTTGCTGCAAGGACAAAAATAGGAGGCCGGTTAACGTCACGGGGAAGCAACAAAATTTTTAGGACCTACATAAGTGAAGTGCCCTGCTCACCGCGCACGAGCACATGTGCCTTGGAAAGGGCACCACAGATGAACAAGGTAAGATCAGGGGAGGATTATTCAAGTCCTAAATTGTGGGACCCAAAGAGGAACATGGTGATGGACATCATGAATTCCCACTTTCACTTTAAGGAAATCGAGCCCAGCTCCAGACAATTGGATAAGGTGAACAAGACGACTTGCTGGCCTGAAAAACACGTCTTCAAAGGGCTGAAACTCCTGAAGGCTAAATATGTAGCAGAAATGGAGAAGTTCCTTTCAAGAAGGACATGCTGAGCAGGCAAAGGAGTAGGACCGCAGGGAAGACATGGTTACCTACCACACCACCCGGGTATTCAATCCTAACAAACTGAGAAAAATACCATAGTGTCCGACTGTGCTGCTTCCTTTGAAGGGCACACCCTAATAGAAGGGCATGCCCAAAGGCCCAGACTGATGAATGGACCGCTGGGCATACTGCCTCCGGTTTAGAGAAAGAAGAATTGCAGTAGCTGCTGATATCAAGGTCTATAATTTTCACCAGGAAAAAGGTCACCCCACGGGATCATGATGTTCTAAGGTTCTTGTGGTGGCAAAAAAAAGGGGGATTCTCATGCGAGGCCGAAAGTATATCGCATGAATGTGCCCTTATTTGAAGTGTTTGGAGCCCCACATGTTGCATCATTTGCTCTTCTAAGGACGACTATCTAAGACCCAAAATTAGCAGATATGTAAAAGAGAACTTTATGTAGATGGCCTCATGATATCTGTCGAGAATGAAGCAATGGCATCACCAGGGCAAAGCAGTTTGATAGGACGAATAGCCGTCCTCATATGCGATTCTGGCGCGAATGTCACAGAACAGAACGCTTGAACCCCCTAACCATGCCCTGAGGATGAATGTAGATGGTATTCCAGATGCAGACAAATGACAATTGCTTCACTTGACAACACAATATGGGCGCGAGCCTGGATCAATGCACAAGTCGTAGCAGATAGGTTCTGGAGATGAGGGAAAGCTGAATACCTGAACACATTGAGGATGAGACAGGAAACAGTTGAAGCATCCAGAAATCTTAAGGCAGGAGACCTTGTCCTCATTGTCGAACGACATATCCAGGAATCCGGTGGGGCTAGGGACGGGGTGGACGAGGCTATAGCCGGGAAGATAGACTCGTGAGAAAGACAAAGTCCGGACTAGTCGGAATCCTCATCAGACCCATAGTGAAGTTATGCCTCTTTAGAAGTATCATTATCCTAACCCTGGGATTATTTGTTGCTCACAGTGGAAGCAAAAGGGGGAAGGTAGCCGCCGTGGTTATCCATACTTTCATATTATGGTGTATCATATATTCTGTAGATCACTTATTCGTAACAACTTTGCAATCGGAGAGGCATGTCATTGTATAAAATTCATCTTCTGGGTGTCACAACGCCTCGAGGAGGCCTAGCGGCTGTGACCGCGGGTCAAACACCATAGAGTCCGTATCAGGCATAAGAGCGGGACCTGTCAGAACTTGTTGTGTGAGGCGTTAGTCCCCTAGGAGTGATGGTGGTCTAATGTGTATTCACAGCACGAGCGGAAGATAGGGGTCGTGACAACTAATGTATAACATATGAAGTAGAATGTACTTGGACGTCGTAGCATATGTATGTTTAAAAGGGTGAGGGCAGTTCAAGAGAACCCTCCGTGCCGCAAGACGCCATAGCATACTGGAATCAGATGATATTATGACGGTTCCCGCAATGCGTATGTATGCCTTGTATTGTAGAAGTTCTTTACTTATAATCTAATATATATTGTTATTATTGGTTTTATGTATTGTAGGCACGCTTCCTATAATCGATGTATTTAATAACAGGTTTTGACCGCTACTGAATAAAACTTAACGACCCGAAGTGCTATGAAGTGGTATCAGTCACCCCACACCCATTTACAACTAATAGGCGTTCTTCGGCGGCCACACACCACACACACACACACACACACACAACAACCACCACACACACACATATACACACAAACACAAACACACACACACTGTAAGCGAGTGACCACCGCAAGCCACCAGATGTAAGCGAGAGCACCGCAAGCCACCAGATGTAAGCGAGACGAGAGATGGACTTGGGTGAGTCAGTGAAAAGGGGCTTAGCTTGCTGGTTTATTCTTGAAGACAGATATGAGACCCCTCAAGAGACCCCCGGTGTCCCCGGGTGGAGGACGAGGTGGTGGAGCTAGACCCTGTGTGATCTGCGTTCTGCCCAAGGAGAAGGGCAGCTGCTTGGACGGGGTTGTAAAGTGTACATAGGGTCTTGCTACGTATTGTTGACATCGCTCGGCCACGTGCAAGGCTCGTCTTCGAGCCGACTGTAACGCTTGAAACGATGCAGTAGAGGTTATGTTCGGTATCTACAGATGGTTCCTGGTGATCCGAGGATCGCTGGTGTCGTCGTGTGCCAGGGTAGCGGGTGTGGCAGAGGTTTCGCACTGAGGTGCAACATTCAGTAACGAGGAGGGTCAATCGTCTTCAGAAGCTGAGATATAAGTGTACCAGGCCAGTAAAAGGGCTAAGGAGGAGGAGGATAATCTGTTTGTCAATCACCTTACTAAATTGCAAGAAAAATGAGAGCATAATAAGAACAATTTGTCACAAGAAGAGTAACGTGTCAAGTAAGGTGTTAATTACTGAACGAGTTCAATAAGGTACCATCATATTGAAGAGAGAAAAATTAATTGGATAAGAATTCCATATCTTTGGGGTAAATAGGCAAGTATATATGCTTTGAACACATAGGCAGCTGGGCCTGAACTTAATTCTAACAGTGCGCGTCTCGGCGCTTCAATCATATGAGCGTAAGTGTGCGGCGGGCGCAGGATTCCTTCGTTTACGGCCATGAGCCGGGCTTAAAATTAACTTGCGGTGATTGTAACCGACTAAGCCTATATAAAGCATGGTGTCTGCAATGTGTTGCCATTATTTGCAACTGGAGACACTACCATCAGTACATATTCACCAAACCTTAAACTAAAGAAGCATAAACTCCAGCATTACTGAGGACAAGATACCGAACTTCGAGAGGACGTCGTAAGAGATTTGGGTTCAGTTATTAGTCATAGAAGGCCGCGGTGGCCGAATGGTTAGAGCGTCGGACTCAAGACTGTCACGGCGGCAATCTGAATTCGAGAGTTCGAGTCACCGACCGCCGCGTTTGTTCCCTTGGGCAAGGAACTTCACCTTGATTGCCTACCTAGCCACTGGGTGGCCAAGCCAGCCCAAGTCAAGTGCTGGTCCCAAGCCCGGATAAATAGAGAGAATGATTACCTAAAA
Organism: Penaeus monodon; assembly: GCF_015228065.2. Classification (NCBI taxonomy): domain Eukaryota; kingdom Metazoa; phylum Arthropoda; class Malacostraca; order Decapoda; family Penaeidae; genus Penaeus; species Penaeus monodon. Next base: position 5,328,155 of record NC_051389.1, on the reverse strand, counting down.
GGTACCACCGGCACTCTCCGTGGAAAGGAACTGGGGACCCTACCACGTACTCACTCCAAGAGCATCACAACATGAAAACTACAATTAAATATCATGCTGTGACCACGGCGGCTCAGACATGAACCTACCGTTAAAAGAAGAAGATTAGTCATAGGGATGGCACATAGTAAAATACGCAATCTTAGAGTGAATTCCGAGTAGAGTGGGCAGGTAGGTAGATAAGAGGATAGTCAGGTGATCGAAATCTACTTGTGAACGAGCGACAGATTAGCACGGCAAGTATGAAGAAACAGTGAAATAAAGAACGATATAGTGTATACACAGAATATAACAATACGCAAGAAGTAATGAAGTGAATACTAATAGGAATAACATATAAGAAAAAAAAGATAATTCCATTAATTCGACACAAATAAACATGAATAATATGATGAGAGCAGCCGAACATAACAATAATTAATTAAACTCGAAGGTACTCATTTGTTCTGAGAGAAATGATATATGCTAATTTGTGCGATCTGAGGATAAAAATGATAATAGACAGAAAAATACTAACAGAATACATCAATTAAGGGATGGTTAGGGCTGGGGAATGAGGTGTGAAGTGAGGGTGCGTGTCACTTAGGTTTGATCTCAGTGTGTGATTGTAATGAAAAAAAAAACAATGGTTGACAGCGAGAAGTTATGTAGTATAGAATTAGTAGTGTGCGTTCGTAGAGTGGCGTGTACTTGAATTTGAAAGAAGGCAACTTGTATGCAAAGTGTGGGTGGGTATAGGGAGGGCAATAGTTACTCTGGCACTATTAGGTACACTTACTTTTAAGAGTGACGAGGAAGTGTTGATGGTGGTAGGTAGAACTGCCACTTCATCGCTGTGCTGACGAGGGTTCGCGAAGACTTGGCGAGGTAGGTGAGCCGGATTGGCGAGTGTGGTGGCGTAGAGTGCGAGGATACATCTTCAGCGACTCCGTCAGGAGGGTTGCACAGGCGTGAGTGTTTAGCACGAAGTAGTAGGACAGACATGGTGCGGGTAGGCGTGATCGAAGAGGACTTGGTAGCGATGGCTGGGCGTTAAAAGAGGCGGGGAGGCACTTCGCGTGGATCGACAACAGGCGTCGGCGAGAAGCGAGGTGCTAGGGGAATATGCGTCGGCGTTGTGAGGTTCTTGAACACCTCTGCCATCAGATGTAAGCGAGTGACCACCACAAGCCACCAGATGTAAGCGAGTGACCACCGCAAGCCACCAGATGTAAGCGAGTGACCACCGCAAGCCACCAGATGTAAGCGAGTGACCACCGCAAGCCACCAGATGTAAGCGAGTGACCACCGCAAGCCACCAGATGTAAGCGAGAGGCCACGCAAGTCACCAGATGTGAGCGAGACGAGAGATGGACTTGGGTGGGTCAGTGAAAAGGGGCTTAGCTTGCTGGTTTATTCTTGAAGACAGATATGAGACCCCTCAAGAGACCCCGGTGTCCCCGGGTGGAGGACGAAGTGGTGGAGCTGGACCCTGTGTGGCTTGGGCCGTCTGCCGTGTCTCTCTCCCTCTACCTTACGGACGTGTCCTCTTATGCGGCGGTTCCCTTCGAGGACGGATGTTTATCCCTGTGCGAAAAGAGAAAGCCGGGCGACATCTGCGTTCTGCCCAAGGAGAAGGGCAGCTGCTTGGACGGGGGTGTGAAGTGTACATCCGGTTCACACACACACACACACACACACACACACACACACACACACACACACACACACACACACACACACACACACACACACACACACACACACGCAGGCACACACACACAGGCACACACACACAGGCACACACACACACACACACACGCACACACACACACACACACACACTCACACACACACCACACACACACACACACACACACACACACACACACACACACACACACACACACACACACACACACACACACACACACACACACACACACACACACACACACACACACACACACACACACACACACACACACACACACACACACACACACACACACTTTAGACGATCATGTAAATTATTGATTTGAACCTTTTTTCAGAATATCGTGTCAAACCTGGGGAATACTGCAGAGATTCTACAGATTGTATTCAAGGACTAGAGTGTGAGGAATTTAAATGCAGGTGTCCCATGTATGTACTTCAGTACTGGTATTGATAGATTTTTATTTTCCTTTCATTTATAACTAGGATTTTCAAAAGTCATTCATAGTAGATTATATTGCTTACATTTTCCTGGTTGAAATATTCTGACCATTTGTTTTTTTCAGTGTTATATAATCTGCAGTTACAATTTCACCGATATATATGGTTCATTCTTTAATAACAGATTAACCTAGTATACACAGCAATTTTCTCTTTAAAGACATGTACATTTCTTATTACTTCCAGTAATTGTTGGTATGACCAAAGAAGAGAAGTTTGTGACTGTGGGAAGGTTGAATCAGAGATGGGACCAGTTATTCTTGGGATTT
>NC_051389.1:5319520-5320551 GCF_015228065.2 Penaeus monodon | reverse complement strand
GGACATTCACTTCTGACATTAGATGTTAACTGCATAGATCCATTGTATTTGATACATAAGCTATCTTGTATATCAGTTCCATTGAACATATCATGTTGATAAATCAAATCAATGGCCATAAAACAGACTTCACAATCCACATTCAAATGTTCTATGGTAAGTCAGGAAAAATATAACACAGCTTTCAGAGGAGACTGGGTAGTCTGCTGCTTTCTGCCCAATTGATGCCGTACTCAGTCGCAAAGGAGTTGACTGAGAGGAGATTGGTAGTGTGAGCCCAATCCCTTAAAACTACAAAGCCAGCACTCTTCCACCCAATTAGACTACCTGACTACTTAAATTAGATGTAATTAGATCTGTTCCATTACATAATTATTTAAGTAAGGTTCTATAATGTAAATTTTTGAAAAGACTGGAATAAACAAGGTAAATTTAGTTTATGTCAGATTATGCTATGCAAGGAAAGCTGAAACTGTTGCCTGGAATTTTGTACCAGAAAATATTCTATCTTAACTTTACCTTGATAAATCTAACTTGTTCTTTTAAACTTTTAATCTATTTATTATTTTCAAACCTGCCACTCTGTTGTAAATACAAGAAACATGGGTGGAGGGAGTATTGACTTCAAAAAGTAAAGCACAAAGAAGAAAGTAAGATAAAGGCTGAAATACTGAGTTGAAATATGTCTGGTATACATTTAGTGAACAAATATCAAATATACTGACACCACCACCCCCAAAAAAAAGTAAAAGTAAAAAGTAAAAGGCTAAAAGCTCAAGCAAATATCCTGAAGTTCCCAAGATATAGCTGTAGTGAACACCCTGAATTTGGGGAGAAAATATTATGAAGCAAACAGCTTTAAACTGAAAGCTCTAAGCTCAAAGTTGGTTAGAATAAGGTAGATATAATGGTTATCTCAAATTTGAGTTGAATCAAGTAGTTTTGATTTTCTTTATGCAAAAAATGAGATACAAATTTTGCATCATGTTTGGCTCCATTCATCATGTTCTGTAGACCGACAGGCACGTCCT
>NC_051389.1:5309520-5314520 GCF_015228065.2 Penaeus monodon | reverse complement strand
ATATTCCTCTAAAAACAATCTTCAAACTTAAAACCTGCAGATCCAGCGAAGGACCAAGAGATCGTCAGTGCAGGTAGTGCAGGACAAGTCGTTCCTGGCGTTGTAGAAGGGCGCCGCCTGCCTGGACGTCCGTAGTTCCCGACAGACAGAAAGACCTTGACAAGGACCACGAAGATGTGTGAAGGAGTACGCCGTCGACGGAGACCTGGACGAGGACTGCGAGGAGGTGCGGACGTCGAGGACCAAAACGAAGAGGACGACAAGGAAGAACAAAAGTAGAGGAGGCAGAAGTACAGTGCGCACGAGAACGATGAGATGATGCAGTAAAACATTACACGAAGACCAGGAAGAACGCCAAGACGATGAAGCTAGGACCAAGTGGAGGACAGCCTCGAAGGTCGAAGGCAGCCGCAGACCATCGGCTCCTCGGCAAAGCGAATCCATCCGTCTTCGTGTTAACACCCAGACCTTGTTAACAAGCCGTCCTCACGCCGTTTTTCCAGACTTTTACGGTTTGTGCTTATTTATCTCTATATGCAGTATTCTCACAGCAGCAATAAATTAAGGCTCTTACACAGAACCTGGACCTTACTGTGTGCCTCCACATCTCAGGTTTGTGCAAAACGTTTTCAGAATATAGTTAGAGTGTATCACATATCAAAGTATTGACGATTACTTTATGTTTGTGGCTAGAAACATTCTTCTCGTATATTACATGGACAATTTACAAGACAGAAACCCCATAATAGCCTATTGTAATGAGTGTAGGAATAGCTGGTAGCCAGTTGCTCATGGATTTGACACATATAAGGTAAGGGTTGAGTGGGCTCTCCTCCCGTGCCGCAATATTCGACCAGGCGGCCATTTCCCTACGTGCGTTTTTTGAATGGCAGACATTTCCCTGCTCGAAATTTTGTGTAGTGAAATACCTACCCATATGCCGCGCAAAAATAAACGGTAGTGAAAGAGACCTACTGTCTTGGTGATCTAATGGCCCTGCGCAAATTTGTCAGTCACAAGTCAGTTCTGATACACTCTTAGAGTATAATCAGGTAGGAGGATGAGGCACACACAAAACTAATCGAACAAAAGAAGGCTGAGATAAATGCTCCTTCCAAGATTTTACAGTTACAGACCAGTCACGCTACCTCTATAAAACTCTACATACAGGTCTGTGGCTGAATTTAACTATAAATCATATTTAGAAATGGTGTTACTTGCCAGTGCAGCTTTCCTTACAGCAATATTTACTGAAATGGTAAAAACTGTTTGCTTTCTGCTTGGAAGTTACTACTTACATTATATATTAATAAGCATCATTTGAAGTGAAATTTCTTTGGATGACTTACTTTTTTCCCTAAAAGTATTGAATGTAGAGTTGCGCACACTAGGGATGGGCGTATCGATACCAAAGTACCGATATTTTCGATATTACCTTGGTATTGAAAGTATCGATGAAAATCGATACTAACATCACATAATAATATGCAACAGTTGCGGAAGAGGTCAGCAAGCAAGATGTTATAAAATAAATAAGTAAATAAAGTCATGAAAACTCAAGGAGAAGGGAAATCAGGTGAGGTCGCGAAGTCTACTAATTGACTTAGTGGCTGACTTGTGAAATCATCTCTGTGTAGAGACATTTCCTAGTGAACACATTTTCCCGGCAGCCTTGGGTTAAGTTGCTGGCTTCCAATACACTTGGCAAATCAGAGGCACTATTTTGCACCGTATGAACGACTGTTTTATGAAAAAAAAAGTCAGATGCCATTTTATTGCAATACTTACACGAGTGGCACAATACTTTTGCTTCCGTTGACCACTGCTAACACAGTGTGCATTCGATATATTTCACTTTATTTCCCCTAAATCTGTGTTCATGGTAGGGCTAGCTAGTTGCCTTGCATAGGCAGTAGTTATCGGCAGCTGAGAAGAAGAAAGAAAGAAAGGGAAATACGTACTTATAATGTATCACATTAGTATATGAATGTATCAGCGAGTGTTACTATGGTATTAATTAAAAAATAACCTATGAAGGGCAGAGAGCAGATTGTTTCGAGACTTCTAGTTGACTGTGAAAGAACAAAATCTTTTAAATAACTTCCATATTCAGAGTCAAAGTAGAGAGCAAGGGCATGCGTCTTTGGTTCATAAAGCATATCAGATGATTAGATTGATTTGTAATGAATATTTTCGATAGATTTTTTTGTTACCATTTCATAACAGTGTCTTTCCTTAAATAAAGAATAAAAATAATCCCAATTGCCTAAAAAAAAAAAAAAAAACGCACACACACACACACACACACACACACACACACACACACACACACACACACACACACACACACACATATATATATATATATATATATATATATATATATGTATATATATATATATATATATATATATATATATATATATATATATATATATATATAACTCCATTTCCTTTTTCTCTTTACTTTCCGGGAGCTAAATCTCACAACCGCAGCTTATGACGACTTCACTTATCTACCCAAAGCTAAAGAGCGGACGTGGATGAGCTCGCATAAGTGAGAGGGCAAGGAGCTTGAGTTTATACAGATTGAGAGCTTCAAGCTTGTGGGAATTGTATCGAGGGTGTTTCTTTTTCTTCCAGATGTAGTGGAATCTCAACTACACCATGTGTGGCTAATTGTCTTGCTTGGTATCTTTGGCGGCAGCAAGAACAACAAGTGGCGCAGTTTGAGTGTTAACTTCTCCACAGTCCCAAGCCACTTTCCTTGCAACATATTTACAACCACTGAAAGTAATTACGACAATAGACAACAGAAAAGTTCAGCATATCAATATAGCCTTAAAATAGCAACGTGTATCATATATAAGGGGGAGAGAGAGGGGAGAGAGAGAGAGAGAGAGAGAGAGAAGAGAGATGAGAGAGAGAGAGAGAGAGAGAGAGAGAGGAGAGAGAGAGAGAGAGAGAGAGAGAGAGAGAGGAGAGGAGAGAGAGAAGAGAGAGAAGAGAGAGAGGAGAGGAGAGGAGAGAGAGAGAGAGAGAGAGGAGAGAGAGAGAGAGAGAGAGAGAGAGAGAGAGAGAGAGAGAGAGAGAGAGAGAGAGAGACCGGAGAGTGAGAGAAAGACTTTGACAAGTTTACTGAGACAAAAGCTTACGTCTCAAAATGAGAGAGGGAGAGAGCGGTCATATTCAAATCGTTCTGTGGCATATATATATATATATATATATATATATATATATATATATATATATATATATATATATATATATATATGTGTGTGTGTGTGTGTGTGTGTGTGTGTGTGTGTGTGTGTGTGTGTGTGTGTGTGTGTGTGTGTGTGTACATGTAACATGAAAATAGTTATAAAGCACATAAACTTTTAATACCATAATGTAGATATGATACGCAACTCTGTAACTTATGAGATGTTACAATTTTTCTCATTTTCATATGGGTCATAGCTATAATGGACTTTAAAGATAATCTAAGCTTGCATTTTATATTAGTTGCAATTTTGTAAAATGTAGAAACCCAAAGTATTATGTAATAGTGTAGAAAAAAACTGCTGTCGATTCCCAAGGAATAGGGTGGGGCATCAAATTATAAAAAAAAAAAAATCAAGCAACAACTTCAGGCTTTTCATAGATAACTATAGGCTCTTTATACACTACTTTATGCTCTTTAAACACAACTTTATGCTGTTCATAAACAACTTTATGCTTTTTATTTGTCGTTACTACCCAATAAGCTGTTTGCGCATCAGAGTGCCATGATAGGGCCTTTCTCCCCATACATTGTAATACGAGAATGCGTTTTTAAAAATGTTCGCATTTTTTTCGGTGTATTAACTAAAGGCACTTACTCTAGAGAGTAACAGTAAGAGGGTTAACACACAAATAAACAATACTGAAATAAGCAACATTTAAATTTGCCGCATTTTGGGAAGATCGCCTGGAGGTATTAACGTACCTTGGTAACTTCTTCTTTTTTTTTCTATTACATCGAAGTTTATCAGTGGCAATCATTAAAAAGTCATATTATTTCTTAGATATATAAGATCTGATCACGTACTATAAAGTTATACGTAGATAGGAAAGTGCCCATCCTCAATTACACAGGAAGTGCGAGTCAGAGTAAATGCGCACATTAGGAATTGCTTCTAACAAGGTTATAATACTGATTTAGCATTCACTCACAGCTTATGTCACTAATTTCACATTTACTCAAAATTCACTCATAGCTTATGATAATAATTTAACATTTACTTATAATATTTACTTATAGCTTATAACACTATTTTCACATTTACTCATAACTTATGACACTGATTTAGCATTGACTCTTAGCCTATGATACCAATTTACTCATGGTTTATATTAATTTCATATTTACTCATAACTTACGATGATGATTTAGTATTTACTCATGCCTCATGAACCTAATTTCACATTTAATCATAGCTTTTGACACCGATTTTGTATTTACTCAGCTCATAGCTTATATTAAATATTTCATATTTAATCATAGTTTGTAATACAAATTTCACATTTACTTAAATAATATTTGTAAACTTGACCTACCCTAACCTTTGAATCAAGCTATTAGTTACTCAGCCAATTAAACCTTTATCATATCAGAGTCCTTGTGAGAGAATTTTCCTTTTTTTATTCACAGGGAAATAGGACGGAGGCAATGTCACAAGCTTAAGGCAGATATCATGAAGAAGCTTAGAGAAGTTGTGTTACTGATATTTGCCATCCTAGATGTTGATGTAACAAGTAAGTAATTCCAGGTTTGACATTTGTAGGTTTAGGTGTCTTTCCCATTGCCATATATCATGTATCTTTTGGATTTATTTTTCCTAGTTCATTGCCTTTGGTCCATTGTACTTTATACATGTATATCAGGATGCAGTAGATGATATCTAATAATTACTATTACTTGTGATATTATTTGTAAATGCAGTTAATGCAGTTAAATAAAAGAATTAACAAGAATA
>NC_051389.1:5277020-5302020 GCF_015228065.2 Penaeus monodon | reverse complement strand
CAAATAGCTACATTGTCTAATGTCACTTGAGCTTTCCAGGAATCTTGGGCCTCTCATTTTGCTTGGCATTGTGCTCTATACAAATTAACTAAAGTTAAGTGGTAAAAAGCTATTGTTTGTATTTACAAACAATTTACTACACTTTTTAGTACTTTGCCTACCTTCCATGCTTTGGTTTTACCATAAAATAGGCACCAGTAGTCATACTCAACTCCCCACCTCAGGCCAGTGCACTCTTCTACCTTTGAGATAGGAAAGCCTAGTAGCCCGGGCCATTCCTCGGCCACACTTTCAAACATTTTCTTTTTTTACTGGGAAAAAGGTCACTTACGCTGAACTTGATCCACATTTGATATTAGAGAATGCAACCAAATTTCAACTGGGAGTAGATGTATATATAACACTGCAACACTCTCTTATACCTACTGTGGATATGCTGATATCAATAGCTAAGGGTTTTAAATCTTGTTAGGACAACAGGCTTGGGACTGGACCTGGTCCAAAATCCAGAGTATGAATGACACTATGTCTACACCTCCCCAAGGAGAAGAGACAACCCATAGCCGCTAAGAATAACATAACTTTGAACATGAACCCCTTCATCATAAAGAAGGACTTTGATGGTCAAGTGAAAAACAATTTTGTATTGTATGAAAATTGTACAAGTACAATTCAGTTTCTTTCCAGATTAAGGATTAAAGTAAGCTAATGCAGATTCATGACCTCATTTGGGAAAGTAGCTATCTTTGAGCAAGCTTCGTAGCCTCCTTCTGTGCCCTCTAAGGAAGTCGTTTTGCCAAAGGAACAATCATTTGTTGGAAGAACCAAGTGGGGAGATGTGGAAGTAGCATCGGCATTTATGTCTACCAAAGCCTCCTCTTCAGTGATGGGACGTTAATTCTACCAGTTACTTATGGGTACCAGTTGCCTTGCCTAACTGATTACACAAGAACATGGAACAAATTGTACATAGTGCTTGTTTGTGTGTGTTGTGGAGTTAGATTCTACTTGTATCAAGTGTCTTGAGATGATGCGAGTAGTTTTCCTCCAACAGATTTTAGAGGGAGGAGAGAATGGGTTTACTTTCCTTTGTCATTAGCTCTGGAGGATTAGACTGAACGTGCCTCCTCCACACAATCGAACAGTGCCTGGTGGACTGTGTCGTCATACACACATAGGGTTCAGGCATCTGGCAGGCTTGTCTTCCCATAACCGACAGCAAAGTCAGTAAGCGCAGTGCTTAATTGTGTGGACAGGAGCTTTATGTTTATGGCAAAAAGGAGCAGTCACACTGACAGGTATGTTTTGGTTCGGGTATAGATTTCTCAATTCTCAACTTTTTGCCCTGTGGGAGACCAACATTTCACTATCATGGATACTTGGTTTTCAACACCCAGGGTCATGGTGGCAGAGGTGGATGTATGCCAATAGTTTACAAACATTCTTGTAAAATATCTTTACAATTTTATTTATAAACCGATGGCTACAATGAAGGTAATTGTATTGTAGTGCCCCTCCCCCCTCCAAGCTCATGCCCATTGTTGCCGTGGTGGGGTAGGGGGGGGGGGAGAAAGAGGCTGGGACCAAATGCTGGGGATCAGCCTGCCTTGGGCCTCAGCCCTCAAATCCACTCATTTTTCTCCTTCCCCTTTTCATTTCCTTCTCTCCTCTGATCCCTTCAACAATACACTTCCTATGGTGTGAGAGTAATGTTGGAAGGATGAAAGACTGACTTCGTGCCAGTCATGAATGGCATGGGGAAGCCATGGGCAGATATTCCCGGTTTTTTTTTTTAGCCCTTGCCCCTCAAGGGGAACCTGAAGGGTGGACTATTTCTCTCCCCAAATATCCTAGGCTTACCATGGCCAGTAGTGATGACTTTGTACCATTAATAGGGGAATTAAGGCTTACCCCTTTATCAAATAATCCCACTGATTTCAGTTCGGGTTCCCTGATCCCTGGCTCTCCTTTAACAATGACTGAACACTTACTACCCTCTCCTCATTACTTACTATCACATCAGCCCAGTTCAAATCATCTATCCAGGTCAATACTCAACCTCCAGGAGACATTACTCCTCTCCCAACATCCACTACTTCATCCTTTCCACCCCCACAACTTTTTTCATCAACTAGCCCACCCCCTATTACTACCCTGCACATTTATTGTCCACCACTTCGCATACTACCTCTCACAACACTACCTCCTTCTTCAACACGTCCCCGTCCTACTACCCCCTCCTCTACAAATATCTCGGTATCAGTTTTTCGTAATTCCCCTACAGTCCCGTACTCTGACAACACTCGCCTCTTCCAGCAATGACTCCAAAAACAAGCTGGCAAAGTTTCTTTCCGCAGCCGCCCCGATCATTCCCGTTTTGCCACAGTTACATCCGAATGCCAAGCTATAGCATTATCAACCCTAACTGACTTCACTGGCAAACCTCATCCCTCTACCGGAGCTGTCTCCATCTCCCCAACAAACTGCCCGTCTACGATAAGGATTGGTCAGACTGTGGAGAAGCCTCATGGACTATGATGCAGTATCAATACAGGGCTACACTATCCCCCTTAGATGCCGTCATAGTTTTCCATCAATATTGCCAAATTATTTTTCGTAGACATAACCTCCCCTTCAATTTTTACATTGCGGAGAGTCCCATCCTTTCCGACCATACCACCCCCACCCCCACCGGTCAATGTCAGAATTGTTGACATCTAGGGCATCCTGCCAAACACTGCGGTTCCACAGCCCGATGCCATCTCTGTGCCCAACCTGGTCACAATTGATCAGATTACTCTGAACAGACACGCACGTGTGCCAACTGTGGCAGCTCCCGTGATGTATTTTATAGGGGTTGCCCTACATACAAGTTTGAACCTAAAGTAGCAAGTCTCAGATTCAAACTTGGCCTCACTTTCCGCGAAGCCAGACAGAAAGCAGGTCGACGAGGTTTCTCTCTCACTCCCTACTCCAGTAATTGATCTGCTCCTCTCCATCAACCTCTCCCTCTACCCCTCGGACATCTGTCCCCTCTCCCCCCCCCCCCATAAGAAAACCTTTGTTTCTCAGACCTCCCCAACCGACCCCACTGCAGAAACTCTCAAAGACATTCAAACTGGGTCTAATCAGTGAACCAAAGTAACATGCCTGCACCTCACCCATCCTCCAGTTTTCCTGCTCCCATTCCTTCTACACTCAAAGTAACTGCCGGTTTCCACCCTCCTCCTTCCCCATTATCCCTCCCGCTACCCTCTGAATGTGGTCCTTTGTCATAGCACCCTCTTCCCTGGATTCTCTCCTTCCTGCCATTTTCCCCAGAAACTGTGGTCTCCTCTACTAATCCCTGCCTTACCATACGGACGTCCTTGCAAAATCCCACACATCTTCCTTTTATCTAATCACCCTTGTTAATTCTTAGCTTCCTGAACTGCTGTACGACGTCTGACGTGTAGCACATTTAATCAACCAACTCCCTCTTTACCCTTTTCACTAGTACACCTCCCTAAAATGCTAATTGACCTTTGATGTCTAGCACATATATTTTGCTTTGTAACCATTAACCATTGTATGGTTGACTGCAAGCCAGTTCGGATCCAAACTGTCGAATGTGGTTTTTTATTTTTATTCTTTTTACACAATCGGCACGGGTGGCAAAAATACAAGTCGTACCCACTGTAATATAAGTTTCTTTGTTGTATTTGCACATAGATGGCTCTACAAGTGCGAGGTCAAAAAGCAATCAATTATAGTCCTACCTATCTCACCAATTTACCCCTTTCCTTGATTTTCGGATTTTTTTTTTTTTTTCATTGTCTTAAATGTTAATAAGATTTTAATAATCATAATATCAATAAGAACAATAACAGTATCGATATCAATTGTATTAGAAAAATATTTCCCCCCCAATTCAAGGAATGGGGAAATCAGGAGCGGTCACTATGGCCTACTCACTGACTCCTTGCTGCCTGAGCCTATGTGGAGTCATATCTTCTTTTTCAAGTGCCCTGTCCTACAAGGACGTTGGCGATCATGGATTTTCCATGATTTTCTTGGCAATTTAGACCGGTGGTTTGCCGTTGCCTTCCGCCCGGTGTTTTTATCGAGTCACCATCTCTATTTACCCAATTCTGGGACCATCACTGATTTGTGCTAGTTTGCCCACCCAGTGGCTAGGTAGGCAATCGAGGTGAAGTTCTTTGCCCAAGGGAACAACGCGCCGGCCGGTGACTCGAACCCTCGAACTCAGATTGCCGTCGTGACAGTCTTGAATCCGATGCTCTAACCACTCGACCACCACGGCCTCTATATATATATATATATATATATATATATATATATTATATATATATATATAATATATCGGAGTCATGTCTATGTAACAAATTTCACAAACACTACATGGGTTAGTACTTGATTGGGTAAACAAAGCTTTTCGATTTCGCACTATCGACGACTCACAATTTGCAGAATATTTTTTCTGACTCCGCGAACACTTAAAAGTTATGGAGTCAAAACAAATAAAAATGAACTGCTAGGTAATATAATTTGTAAGCTTCATAGTGCCAGCAAGTCAGTCAATATAAAATGGGTACCTGGACTTGCACCTATGGCAATGAGCAAACTGACTAGGCGGGTTAGTTGGTGAACTAGACCTTAGCAGAGTGCGTACAGATCTCATATGTTTTGTTTCCCTTATGAAAAGAAAAGAAAAATCCAGGTAGTGAATGTCACATCAAACAGATCGACGAAAGATGGGACACACCCCACAAGAAGTTGAAAAGGGAGGAGGTGGTGTTGGCCTGATTCACCTCAATCCCTATGTGGACGAATAATTTTCCCTCTGCATTTTTTTTCTTTTTTTATATAAAAGAGGATCCATGATATTACCTGATCGTGTTGATAATGACCATAGAGCGCTTATCAAACATGCAGAAGAAAGTCCTTGACAGTGATCTTATGGTCCCTCACCCAAGCCCCCTTTTTAGCTTTGGATAGATAAGTGAAGCCGTAATATGCTGATGATGTGAGGAATATTATTTCGCAATCGGGAGGATAATTTTTATTCTTTATTCAAGGAAAGACACTTCAGAAAAGTAAAAAAAAAAAAAATCAAGGGGCTCGATAAAATTATTCATTACAAGTCCGTCAGATCAACTGACATGTTTTATGAACCAAAGACTCATGCCCTTGCTCTCTATTTTGACTCTGAGTCTGAAAGTTATTTAAAAGATTTGAACTAGAAGTCTCGAAGCAATCTGCTCCCTGACCTTTATAGGTTATTTTTAAAATTAATTTTATACTAACACTCGCTCATACATGCATATACTAACGTAATACATTGTAAATAAGTATTTCCCTTTTTTCTTCTCTCTTCTAAGGTGCCGATAACTACCGCCTATGCAAGGCAACTAGCTAGCCCTGCCATGAACACAGATTTAGGGTGAATAAATTGAAAAAAATATCAAATGCACACTGGGGTCAACTATCCCTATCAAAGGAAGCATGAAGGCTCCCACACGCGAAGGTATTGTGCCAATGTAAGTATTGTAATAAAATGCCTCGTGGATGTAGTGTGTTCAACAGTCATTCTTACGGTATAAAATAGTGCCTCTGATTTGTCAAGTGTATTGGAGGCCAGCAACTTAACCCAAGGCCGCTGGGAAAATGTATTTACTGTGAAATGTCTCTACACTAAGATGACTTCACAAGTCAGCTACCAAGTCCGGAGACCCCGCGACCTCACCTGATTTCCTCTCTCTGAGTTTTCATGACTTTTCCTTTTTTTAATATCTTGCTTCCTCTCAGTAGACCTGCAGTGCACTGGCCTGTTCCGCAACTGCTGCATAGTATAATGTAATGTCAGTGTCGATTTCCATCGATACTTACGATACCAAGGTAATATCGAAAGTGTCGGTACTTGGGTATCGATGCGCCCATCCCTTGTGTACGCAACTCTATATTCAGTACTTTTAGAAAAAAAGTGAGTCATCCAAAGAAAGTTCACTTCAAATGATGCTAATTAATATATAATGTAAGTAGTAATTTCCAAGTAAAAAGCAATTTTTATCATTTCAGTAAATGATGTAAGGAAAATTGCACTGGCAAGTAAACACCATTTCTAATTATGATTTTTAGTTAAATTCAGCCACAGACCTGTATGTAGAGTTTTATAGAGGTAGCGTGGCTGGTCTGTAAAAACTTGGAAGGAGCACTTATATCACCCTTCTTCTATACAAAAGGAGATTAGTTTTGTGTTTGCCTCATCCTCCTACCTGATTATACTCCCACTAAGAGTGTATCAGGATAATGTGACTGACAAATTTGCGCAGGGCCATTTAGTCGCCAAGACAGTAGGACTCCTCCACTACCGTTTATTTTTGCGCGGCCGGACATATGGGTAGGTGTTTCACTACACAAAATCTCGAGCAGGGAAATGTCTGCCACTCAAAAAAACGCACGTAGGGAAATGGCCGCCTGGTCGAAAATTGCGGACAGGGGAGGAGATCCCACTCAGTCCTTACCTTATTTGTGTCACATCCATGAGCAACCGGCTACCAGCCATTCCTACATTCATCACAATGCTATTAGGCTATTATGGGGTTTCTATCTTGTAAATTGTCCATGTTATTACGAGAAGAATGTTTCTAGCCACAAGCATAAAGTAACTGCCAATTCTCAGATAAAATCCAAGCTCTGTGTAAGAGCCTTAATATATTGTTGCTGTAAGAATACAGCATAAAGAGCTAAATAAGCACAAAACGCAAAAGTTTGGTAAAGCGGTGTGAGGACGGTAACGAAGCCCGGTGCCTAGTCCCTCGGGTATCGGCTGTGTTAACAAGGTCTGGGTGTTAACACGAAGACGGATGGATTCGCTCTGCCGAGGAGCCGAGGGTCTGCGGCTGCCTTCGACCTTCGAGGCTGTCCTCCAGTTGGTTCTAGCTTCTTCGTCTTGGCTTTCTTCCTGGTCTTCGTGTAATGTTTTACTGCATCATATCGTTCTCGTGCGCACTGTACTTCTGCCTCCTCTACTTTTGTTCTTCCTTGTCGTCCTCTTCATTTTGGTCCTCGACGTCCGCACCTCCTCGCAGTCCTCGTCCAGGTCTCCCTCGACTGCGTACTCCTTCACACATCTTCGTGGTCCTTGTCAAGGTCTTTCTGTCTGTCGGGAACTACGGACGTCCAGGCAGGCGGCGTCCTTCTACAACGCCAGGAACGACTTGTACTGCACTACCTGCACTGACGATCTCCTGGTCCTTCGATGGATCTACAGGTTTTAAGAGGAATATAATAGGTAGACGGAAGTAGCGATCCACAAGTACCTGCTTGAGCTACAAACCGTCTTAGTTAGAAAGAAAATATGTAACATTGTTGGATCTTCATTTTTTTCCTGTTTCTGTTATGGCAGTAGACAAGGGAGACGGTAGCATCAATCCGCGACGATCAACTTGAACCGCTAGCCGAAAATAGTGTTATGTACACCATGCACTATTCATTTTCTGGCCAAATCAGTGGCGAAAGAGAATACTTGCTGGTAGCCTGGACGTCATATCCTCGAATCTTTTTACCTAAAACTATGATTAATTGGAAATCCTATTGATAAAAAGGTCGCAGTGTCTCATGTTTTGCATGAATGACTGAGTGAGTGATTCATTAAGAATCTTTCACAAAAACGAAAGGTTAAACGTTCATAACATAAAACGTTGAGCGCAACCTTAAGTACGCATTTATGAACAGTGCATTGATAAAGTTCCATGCAAGCTACGCTGCAATGCAAAGCCTCTCGGCTCAGAAATGTACCTTGCAACCCACGATTTTATTAAACCTCAGTTTGGAATACGCTACAAAAATCTGATACATCGAGGCTATCAAGATTTCATCGATTGGTATCCCCATAACTTTGCCTCCCATTTCCTAACTGGGAAAGATGCATACACAAGAAACAACTGGGTAGGTGCACTCTCATCCACCTAATGAATCGACACATAAGGGATAGCCGGCCATTCCCTCCCAGGGAATTGTTCTGCAGCGAGACCATTTCAGTGGTAAGGAGAGGAAGGTCATCCCCAAGACAGATCCATCGGGAGAGGGATTAGAAGCTCCCTCACCATCATAAGGTAGGTCCTATTGTGGGAGAGCTGTACAGTCCCTATACCAGTGGTTCTTAACCTATTTAGTGTGACGGACCCCTTTAAGAATATGATTAAAGCTATGAATCTTCATCCCCAGAAATATTCACATAAAAACAACTTTGCAACTTTACCTCCTACATATATGAGATACACAATATTAACCCCCCCCAAACACACACACACACACACACACACACACACACATACACATACACACACACACACACACACACACACACACATATATATATATATATATATATATATATATATATATATATATATATATATATATATATATAAATGTCATTTTTTATCTGATCCTCACGGACCCCAAACCTATCCATGGTTCTCAGGTTAAGAACCCATACCCTAAAGCGAAGGTCACACTAGTCAATTCTGTCCTAGGATCTTTAGATAAGACTGCTGAAGTCAGGTCAGGTCAGAGGGATTGGTCACAAGTTACGTATTTGAACATATACAGGATTTGAATAACAAATAAGGAAACCTTTTCATGAGTAGTTCCTCACTCAGAGTCACTATACATCATGTAATCACCTAAATGTTGTGGGCACACTTGATGCGTTTTGATTGTGCCTGGGTGGAAGGGAATACTGGCGTCTTGTAGTGATGTAATAACCTTTTCGCAGATCTGACAGCCGCCGCCTCTGCACATCCATTTGACTGGAGAAAATAGTTGGAGGAAACTTGTAGCCGTAACACCATGCATCAAAGAAATTCCTTGGTTCTTGGCTGGTGAGGTCTGTCCCCCCATGTCATGACAACTTCTTCAGGATACCGAATGGTTTGAACGACATGAAGATGGTGATGAAATACGCTCTCGTGGTGTTCCCAGGTAGGTGTTCCACTTCCAAGTAGCCTGTCAGTCTGTCGAGGTAGGCAATGCAGTTCTGGCTGGAACAGGTCTGTTGCAACCTGCTGAATCGGGTACCAGGGGATATGTGTAAGCATGAAGGGCTCTGCTGGGTTGGAGGGGGCGTATGTCTCACATGCTTGGTACTAGCGCCGCTTTTGTTCCACTTGTGCATCGATGCCCGATCAGTAGACTGGCGTGCCCAGAGCATAGTTTCTCTGCCTTGATGTCCTACAAGAAGATTGGTTGCAGTGCGCCTGAGGGCTGTGGGGATGACCAGAGGGAGGTGTTTTTATCACTAGTGTACAGCAGAAGATCTCCTTGACATGGCAGATGGCTCCGCATCCTGAAGTAGGCCATAGAGCGAGCAACTCCATATCTCGTTTCAGCTATCATTGGATACACACTCGTTTCGTAACAAATACTCATCCTTGGTACTTGTTATGGAAGGAGTGCATAAGTGCCCTCTCTTTAAGGTTCAGAATATTGGGGTTGCTGATATCCCTGATTTCCTTGTCACCGAAGATTTTGGTGTGCGCTTTGTGGTTGGTGACGAATGTGAGATTCCTGCGATCCAGCAGGAAGTGGCGTGTCTGAAATATATATCAATTTAAAAGGAGGGCGAAGTGGCTTTTCTTGAAGTTGTAGGTTGAAGGTGAAGATAGCAAACGTACATACTTAAAACACTGACGGCTACCGGTTAATTGCTCCTGGAACGACTCTGCGTCGCCACCGAGAAAATGTTCGGATCCTCGCATAAACACACGCACACGCACGCACGCACGCACGCGCGCACACACACACGCACGCACACACACACGCACACACACACACACGCACGCACACACACACACACACACACAACACACACACACCACACCCCACCACACACACACACACACACAACACACACACACACACACACACACCACACACACACACACAACCACCACACACACACGCACACAGCGCATATATTTTAAAATATGTGTGTGTTTGTGTGTGTGTGTGTGTGTGTGTGTGTGTTGTGTGTGTGTGTGTGTGTGTGTGTGTGTGTGTGTGTGTGTGTGTGTGTGTGTGTGCGTGTTACCTAGCGCTCTATTTGAGGTTATACTTCTCTTACCACCCCAGACGCTCCCTGGAGTAAGGTGGGTAATAAGTGGAATATAACCCAAATAGATTCCTGCGTACAGGGTACTGGATAATATATTTTTAATCCTCTCTCCCCGGAGCGGGCTCAGTGCTTGTTATAAGAATAATACATCCAATTTTACGTGTGACTTCCCTTTTTGTATATTTCACTTATTTCAGTATTATCTAAATTGGTTATTATAAACACATGAAATAACTTTGTACATTTAATAGTGTACTTACTTATACAAGTGAATTCTTTCGTCTCCTGACGAGTCCAATTTCTCCCCTTGGAGAATACGAAGAGCGCAGACCCATGTCTCGTCTACTTCGTATCATCATCATCATCAAGGGGCTAACGCCGACGGGGCCAGCCCCACCCTGCGGCTTCAGCCACGATGATCCCTCGAGCGACTCAAGGCAGGCAAGGCATTTCCCTGATTCTCACGACATCTGTAGCTGCAAAGCCATGATCTCCTAGGACGTCCCACAGGTCTCCTCCACCCAGGGTTGTCTCGCAGAGAGACAACCTGGTGGGCAGGGTCGTCCATAGGGAGGCGAGCTAGGTGGCCATATAGCCTGAGTTGGCGATCCCGGATTATGCAAGTAACAGGTCCCATGCCAGTCTCACGGTGTAACCGCCGGTTGGACACGTGGTCCTGCCAACTGTACTTCGTATGGTCACACGGAATTCAGTACGATTTTAACCGGAATTTCGGGAATATACCCAAAATAAATCCTCGCGAACATCCATGTTCGAAGACAGGTAGTACTGAACTGTGACACAAGTGCCACGACAGCGCCCTGGCCTCTCCTGACTGTCCTGACCAGCCCAGAGCACAATGGTGCCCTTGTTTACAAGGCCTACAGATTATCACCCCTATGTCCCCGAGACAAAGTGTCTATAGTGCCCTGCAAACCCTAAAGGCTTATCCACACCATAGGATAAACATCACACTCTGTAGCTTCAATGGAATGTGGAGTTCTCCTGAACTACCATTCCATCTACCGTACAACCATTAGAAAATCAAATTCTATGGTGTAGAGGGGTCTTACTATGTTAGGATTACCCATAAAATACCATTCTACGCTACTACCATAAGTCTGGCCGTTGACATGCGTGTGCATGTGTGTGTGTGTGTGTGTGTGTGTGTGTGTGTGTGTGTGTGTGTGTGTGTGTATATGTGTGTATGTGTGTATGTGTGTATGTGTGTGTATGTGTGTGTGTGTGTGTGTGTGTGTTGTGTGTGTGTGTGTGTATGTGTGTTGTGTGTGTGTGTGTGTGTGTGTGTGTGTTTGTTTGTGTGTGTGTGTGTGTGTGTTATAGGGCAGAATCTGAGAAAAGGTGTATCACCTACCTTTTAACTTTGTATATATTTCAGAACATAGTGCAGTACAGTTATACAAGAAAGTAGTATAGTGCTAGTGTGTAATAAGCAACTTTATGTAATTTGCAATGAATCTGAGATATGCCCTTATGTGCTGCAATATGACCCTAATTGCTCTCTCTCTCTGAATCGCGCATGCTGTAAAATTATGCACGTCTGAACCATCGCTCTTTGCCAGAGGTATCAATTGAAGAGGCTGAGGGAGGGCCAACTTCCCCCCCCCCCACCCCCACCCGTCAAAACTTTTTTTTTCCCCCCTCAAGGTCTTGTTCCCCCCTCCCCCCGACCACACTTTTAAACATTTAATACTAAATTACACCAAAAATAGGTCCGGTTATAACTTAGAAATGGCTCTAGAACTGCTAGAGGCATCCCCCACCCCCCAAGAAAAAACTGAAATGACGCCCCTGCTCTGAGGTCACGAATGGCTAGAGACCAGAGCTACGCATCTATGAATTAACGGCGTCTATTTTTAGCGACCAAACGGAGGTACTGGCCACGAATTATCCATTTGGGTCATTTTTCTGCACCGTGAGCTTTGTTTTATTTTAGTGTTGGTTATTATAACTTACATGATTACGATTACGCATCGCACCTCTGCAAGACGTCATCAACGCACTTTCGGGATAATGATAGGGCCTTATAGGATGTTTAGGATATAATAGTCACGTTTATGTTATTCTGGATGCTGGTAAGTAACGGTGCCTTTGATCTGAGATTTGATACAAGACCTTTAAAAATGAAGATATTAGTCATTTTGTTTAATTGTTTAGCATGTCTATAGAATCAGGGAATAAATTCAGGGGGTTGACTTGTATATTTTCATGCATTATAGTATTATAGTTGACGCATTTTTTTTTATTGTGAGCGGACCGAGCCTTAACGAATGAAATTTGTAGAATTTTGACTAATCATATTGTATCATTTAGTTGAGAGATATGATCAGCTTCAGGATTTTTGGGGGGCACTCTGGTAAAGGCCAACATAGCTCCATGGATATATACTAGCAAAATAGTGCTCTTAGATCTCCCTGAAGCTATGCCTTGTTTCCTGATAAGGATTTTGTTTCACTTCTGTTGGCAATGAATAATTTTCAACCAGCCATCTTCTGTAAAGCAGATGATATATGCTACTTATAGAGGGAACATCTTTAAGAAACTTATCTATTTTTGTGCTTCTGTTTCACATCAAAGTAACTGTAACTGTTAAGTTCCCACCAACCATCTTTTATAAGGAAAGTGATATTTGCTGTAGACAAAACAAATAAATCTATGAAACTTATCTTTTTTCTACTTTTGTTGTAAAAAAAAAAAATAAATAAATAAATAAGTAAAATAGACAGAAGAGAAAGCCTGAAAAGAAAAACACACACACACACAAAAAAAATCTTTTTTTTTTCAAAAGTACAAGACTGGTTGAACCTGGAAATTTACCAATCTGTCTTGCTAGGGTGTGCGTGCAGGAAGTATATTTGCCTTTACCCGAGTCCAAATCAAGGAGGATGTGCCTGTTGGTCAACATTTGAGATAACCATTATATTATCCACCTTGTTCTAACCTACTTGGAGCTTTGAACTTTTGTTCTAAAGCTGTTTGCATCATAACATTTTTTTCTCTAAATTTAAGGTGGTCACCACAGCTATATCTTACAAACTAAAACATATTTGCTTTCCTTGCATAGCATAACCTGACATAAACTAAATTTACCTTGTTTATTCCAATTTTTTCAAAAGCTTACATTATAGGACTTTACTTAAATAACTATGTAATGGAACAGATCTAATTAGATCTAATTTAACTAGTCAGGTAGTCTAATTGGGTGGAAGAGTGCTGGCTTTGTAGTTTCAAGGGATTGGACTCACACTACCAATTTCCTCTCAGTCAACTCCTTTGCGACTGAGTATGCCCATTGATTTGATTTATCAACATTATATGTTCAATGAAACTGATATACAAGATTGCTTATGTATCAAACTACAATTATTGATATTGGGTAGGTTCTTTGTATGCAGTTTAACATCTAATGTCAGAAGTGAAATGTCCTTATTTATTCCCAGATTATTAGAAGAGGCCTTAGGACACCTCCCTGAAACAAAATAATCTTCAGGAGCCAAGAAAATACATTTGGATCTGTGTGTTGAAGTGGTGCACCTCTTTAGAAATTGCCCCACAACCATTTTTAAATACGGAGACCATGAGGAAGTTCAGCAGAAACATCTTTATCCTAATATTTGCTGCTATGTGCATTGGTATAACAAGTAGGTGCTGAGACCATTTTGACAGACTGAATAATTTACATAATCTTTCATCTAATTTCATTGCTATATGGCTTTCATTTCAGTATCTTATGGTATACAATTTTCTTTCACCAAATTTTGAATTCAGAATTTACAACATAATTTCAGTTTGTAGATCAGACAAAAGGATTTTGATGGTCTTTAATTTAGACCATTTAAATAAGTTTTGTAAAATAAATATTTTACTTTAGTTTAATTAAAATTGTCATGATTTGTACTGTTTTTCAGTAGAATTTCAAACATGAAATTGAAATAATATTAATTTTCAGATGGGGAAATTGGTGCAAAATGTACCAATTCCACTGATTGTCCAGATGAAAAATTCTGTATGAACCACAACTGTCACTGCTCAGACATTGTACATTCAAAGACAGTTTACTCAGTGTGTAGTCCTTGTAAGTGTCATCTTTTTTATATCTGATTGAACTCCCATTTGGGATAGTTGCTCTTTGTGATGTTTTGAATAAGCTTTCTAGTCACTTTTCTGGTGATTTCTATTTGTTATGGTATTTTTCAATTTTTCAGTTATGTCATTTAATATCTGCCGATTTATTGCCTATTGCGGGAGCAACTCTAAGTGTATTAACCATCGGTGTGTGTGTGATGAGGGCTACTACTGGATAGACTCATCCTGTCGTAAAGGTATGATGGTTTATCTTTATTATTCAGTTTGTGTTAGACCTGAATATGTAGTGATCAGTGATGGTTCCAGAATGCTTCAAAGGGGGAGGGCTGAAAGTGTAGGAAGGAGGCACTAAGTGCTGAAAGCAAGAGTTCATAAGTTTGGATAGGAGCTGTAGCTTCTTAAGTGGGAGCTGTAGCTTCCTTAATGAAAGTTTTTAATAAAAAAAAAATATATATAAATAAAATAATAATAATAAAAAAAAAAACATATCCAGGTGCTATATATAGTATCAGTGGATATTTTATTACCGATTTTAGTATATCTGCAGTGAATTAATTCACATATTGCTATATATTGCAATGGTTTATTATTCTTTATCACACTAAGGGATCTCCTGATTTGTCATTATGGTTTACTTTGGAAACATCATTATTGATTATTACTAGTGATATTAGTGTCAGAATTCAGTAGAAGAGCAACTAGCTATGCTAAAATGTTAATTGAACTTAATATAGTTAATCAACAGATGTAGTTAAATTGAGTTTAGGTATTTGGGATGCAAAGTGTTTTAGAGTGAAATTTTCTACATTTTTATGTTCTTTTTCAGTGCAGTTACAACCAGTGATGGGGACCTGCAGAAAAACAAGTCTAGCAGTATGGTTGTGTGATGACAGCAAAAATTCTGTATGCATAAATAACATTTGTGTTTGTGCAAAGTAAGTTGGAAAGCATAGGTGCTAATTATTAGGAAATGATCCACAGGGTAGTGTACTCAGTCCTCTAATTTCATTGTACAGTAAAGCCTTACATTTAGGAGCAATAGATCCTAAAATACCATATGTGAAAGCACCAAATATGAGTAATGAAACAAATGGACAAAAATATTGTCAGTACTATAAGGAGGTGTCACCTTATAATTTTTTTTTCTGTTTATTATTCTCAGATACCATGGTCTGAACTAAAGGAGATCAGATGTAAAGTTTCTTTGTTTAATGATAATGGGAGGGAGATTATCTCTAAGATGGTTTGTCTCCAGGTACTACTCAGTGGGTAACACCATCCTACACAAAATAGTGTCTTTTCTCCATGTGATACTTGTACATATAGGACAGGTAGCTCTACTTCCACTTCCTATTGAACCGGAAAAGGAACCGGCTTTTTCCCAAGGGTATTCTAACAGGTGTTTATGGTATGGAATAGTTAATGTTATGATAAATAAAAGAGGGTAATTATGATAATATTGAGTAGATTACACAAATAATTATAGATCTAGTTACACCTGATATCTGATTGTGCACCCTTGCCCTTTTTTTACTGTGGTAAATCTTAGCAATTTTCTGCAGTGTTTCTTTGGTATCTCTTCATTGAAAATGCTTCATTAATGACAATGGTACAAAAATGATTGGGAAAGACACCAAGAAAATTTTTTAATGCTGTTGATATTGGAAATGAATGAAAGGGTGGGGCTTAGCTTGGCAGTTGCCAACTAGTTATTTCATTGAGATGTAGTGGCACTACCTGTGGTAAAGTAGTTTGCCTGTATTCATATAACCATAGTCAGTCAGTACCTTGCTTCCCAAGTATTCATTTAGGCCTTGTCAGAAATTAACACATTACCAGACATTTAATTAAGGCAAACACTGATTTACTGTCTATCAGTATAGGTAGGATTGGGTCATATTAGCAATTGCTGGTTCATAATCAGCAGACAGTGTAGAGAAAGACTGCATCAGACTCAATTGTAGGGGTAATAAGGTTACATACTATGAAATTTGCCTTGTGAGACAAGGTAGCAGTTGGTTGAAGTTACATATATTACATGTAAATAATGCATTATTATGGATTCAGGATGTATTTCCAGTTTTTCTTGACCATTATTATTATATTAATTATTCTAGACAGTAACTTCCCTGTCTTTGGTACTAGGGGATACGTCCTAACCTCAGATGAATTATGCGAGCCACAGGAATTGTACATGAAGACTTATAATCTCTCTGGTGAGTAATGCTCTTAAATGAATTTTACTGTAATCATTTTAAGTTGCTAGAAGATGAATATTCAGTTTGAGTAATCAAAAAGTCTTGCAGAGGATCAAGTCATAGGTGATGTAAATTTATTCTTGTCTTTAATAGCCTTTGGTATTGCATGCTATTTTTAGATATTTAGATATTTTTTTTCATTTGATTCTGTTACTATTGCTATGATTTACTCATTCAGAAAAGTGAAAGTGTAGCTTAATGCTAGCAGTCCATTGTGTAAAGATTACAGTTGCATTCTACAGTAATTGTTTTAAATTTACTTCAACATCATCATGTATACAGAGACAGTCCACCAAGAAAAACAGTTTTGAAATAGAATTGAGTTTTTTTTTATTCAAACAACTAATTCTCAATCTGATCCTTCAATTACACTAGGATTCAATTAAACATACACAATTGAACTTTAACATTTCAGAACAAATTTTATCTTGGAAAAATAGTGGTGACAGGTGAAGTGTGTGCATATGCTTGTGTCATTGTGTATGTATATATGATATATATATATATTGAATACATACATACACACACACACACACACACACACACACACACACACACACACACACACACACACAGCACAACACACACACACAGGACACACACCACAACACACACACCACCACCCACACACACCACACCACACACACACCACACACACACAAATAAAACAAAAATCACCACAACACAGGCAACACAACACACACACCACAGGCACACCAACAACACACACACAGGCACCCACACATACACACACACGACACACACACACACACACACACACACACACACACCACACACACACAGGCCACAACACACACACACACAGGCACACACACACCAGACACACACACACACACGAGACAACACACACACACACACACACACACACACACACACACACACACACACACACAAACACACACACACACGCACCACACACACACACACACACATATACAACCACACCAAACACATACCTACATACATACATACATACAACATACATACATACAACATACATACATACATACATATCATGACACACATACACACACACAACACACACACATACACCCCACACACACCACACAACCAAACACCCAACACACACACACACACACACACAGGCACACACACACACACACACACACACACAACACACTGTAGCCGCCGCTGCGGATATCACATACTTCATATTATGGGTATCAATATTCTGTATATCAACTTATTCTTTAAACACTCGCAATCGGAGCGTTGCTGTATTGTATAAAATTACATCTTCTGTGTCACAACCCCTCGAGGAGGCCTCAAGTCTGCTAGTGACCGCCGGAGTCAACACATGGTCCGTATCAGCCATAGAGTGACTTTCAGAAACTTGTTTTGTGTGAGGCGTCGTTTCCCCTAGGAAGTGATGGTGGCTCTTATGTGATCGGATGCTGGAAGATAGTGGGGTCCGTGACCCAACTAATGCTAAACAATATGGAGTAGAATGTTACTTGACGTCGAGCATATGTATGTTTAAAGGGTGAGGGCAGTTTAAGGAGAAACCTCCGGCCGCCAACGACGCCCATCGCATACTGGAACAGCTGATATTCTGACTGTCCCGGCAATGCGTATGTATCCTGTATGTAGGAAGTTCTTTGATCTTATAATCTAATATATATTGTATTTAGTGGTTTTATGTATTGTATGCACGCATTCCTATAATCGATGTATTAATAACCGGTTTGACCGTAACTGAATAAACCTTAAGCGAGGCTCTAGCAGTGGTATCAACACACCACACCAGCTAGTTTACAAATATAGGCGTTCTCGGCGGCCACAGTCAAACGCAAAAGGGTGCTAATTACCATAAGACGACCTAACCACGGAGTCGGGCCGGTGAATACATCCCTGTCAGCGACGGGAAGGCAAAAAGGGCAGCGCGTGGCGGCTGCTAGCCACGGGACGAGGGCATCCTGAAAAACCACCATTCAACAAAAACTCTACGGGAACTACAGCACGTGTACTAAAAATGCAAAACAGACTTAGTGTCCGTGCCCACTGTTGGTCGTTCTGGCGGCCGTGGTAAGCTTCACTCCTACAAAAAGGGAAAAATGACTTATATCGTTGTGATGTGTGTGAATCAGTGTTGTGTCATTAAGGAGTTGAAAACCCACAGTGTTGTGTTCATTAAGGAGTTGAAAACCCACAGTGTTGTGTTGATTAAGGAGTGAAAAAAACCCGGTGCTGCATTCTGGCAGAGGTCAAATACCCACGGTGTGCCATCTTGCAGAGTCAAATACCACGGGTGCATTCTTGCCAGAGTCAAATACCCACGCGTGCGCATTCTTGCAGAGCCGAGTCAAATACCCACTGTGGCTGCATCTTGCAGAGTCAAAACCCACTGTGCTGCATTCTTGCAGAGTCAAATACACAGGGTGCTTGCATTCGTGCAGAGTCAAATACCCACGTGCTGCATTAGTGCAGAGTCAAAAACCCACGGTGCTTGCATCCCTGAAGGAGTTCCCAAAAAACCCACGGTGCTGCAACCCTGCAGAGTCAAAAAACCACACGTTGCTGCATCCTGCAGAGTCAAATACCACGGTGTGCATCCCTGCAGATCAAAAAAACCCACGGTGCTTCATTCCTGCAGGAGTGCAAATAACACACGATGCTGCATTCTTGCAGAGTCAAATACCCACGGTGTGCATTCCCTGCCAGAGTAAAAACCACGTGCTGCATTACTTGCAGAGTCAAAATACCCACGGTGCTGCATTCCTGCAGAGTGAAAACCCATAGTGCTGCATTCTTGCCAGAGTTAACAAAACACACGGTGACCATGACTAGAACAGGACACCCACAACTGTGTTGCATCAGATGTAAGGAGATTGCGTTCTCCCGCAGGAAAAAGTCGGTGGAAGTAAGGAAAGGCTGGAGGTGGAAATAGACACTGCTAGAGACATGTGGTGTGGACGGCAAGGATATAAAAGAGTCTGAAAACGCGAACCTGAGGGTGAAGAAACAGGTGAAAGAAAACACCTCTCGCACCTCTTGGTCATGGAATGTACAAAAGGGGATCAAAGGCGGAAGGAAGTCTCCCAGGGTTGCTCCACATGAATTTCTGGAGAAGGGATTCCTTCTTAGTCCAGTGAGTGAACATAGGGGGAAGGGAAAGATTCCCGAGCCTACCCCCAATCGGACAGCTCTGGCCAGCTGACCCTCACTCGGAAAGTCTGCAATGCATTGGCAGAACCCTGCATCTATGGAGTGATGTATAGAGAACTTAAACGGACTTGGAGAAACCTTGCAAGGAAGGAAACCATAAGGACGACAATGACAATAAAAAAAAGGAATCAAGGCAACGAAAATGCACTACATCAGAATCCACCATTGATGAGGACAGCGCTCAGACACTGAATCAGAATCATGCAGCATCGATGAAAAAACAGTGGAGATCTAAAACGATCTGTCCGAAAACACAGCACTACTGAAAACTCTCAAGTGATGTGGTGCCATGATAGAACACCGGCCCGTAACGAAAAATTCGCAAATCCCAGAAGAACCGTCCAGCTCAAACAATCGATCAAGGAAGCTGACAAAAAAAAACATTTGTGCGAGGGATACAAATGTTGCAAGTAAAACTTCCAAGCTAAATGGAGTAGTCCTGAGGATAATTGCGGCTACCGGAGTCGGTTGGAGTAAGAAAGTACTTCGCACCTCTGTGCACACCACAGGTAAACTGAACCGCTTATTTGACCTTTGCGATACGAAAGGTGAAAAGGTAACATTACCCACTGTATGGACTGCAAGAAGGAGGCTAACGACAGCAAAGTTTGGAAGAGCTGTAAGGAGCGAGGTCCCCCCCCCCCCATTGTTTAAGTGATAGTAACAGCGTGCTGATGACATGTGCCTGCTGGACTCGGTACTTCCTGCTCTTTCTGTTCCATCAAGGTAGTAGAAATGCTTCGGCCAAAGGAGAGAAGAGAGAGACACCGGGTGATTACTACATTGACACAGGAAACTTACCATGACACCAAAAGGTGATCTCATGGTCAAGGGACTTACACAGGAACGAATTACCACTATGCGACTCCGGTCAGGTGATCGTCCCTCGATTCTTCCCTGAAGGTCTGATAAAGCTAGAACGTGAGCCAATTGAACCACTCGTCTGCCACACACGAGAACCGGTTTTATCAGGCAAATACACCAGATGGCAGCGGTCGGGAGTTACTGATCGGGCCAGGACGCTCCGCGCCCCCCCCCACCATTGTTTAAGTGATAGTAACAGCTGGCTGATGACATGGCCTGCTGCGACTCCGGTAGTTCCTGCTCTCTCTGTCCCATCAAGGGAGTAGGAAAGGTCGGCCAAAGGAGAGAAGAGAGGACAACGGTGATTACTACATGACAAAGGAAACTTTTACATGGACACACCAAACAGGTTGATATCATGGTCAAGGAACTGTACACAGGAAAAGAATACCACTATGCGACTCGTAGGTGATCGTCTCGATTCCTTCCCTGAAGGTCTGATCAAAGCTAGAGTGAGCCAATGAACACCACTCGCTGGCACACCTACGAGACCGGTTTCTACCAGGCAAAATCCACCAGACTGGAGAGTCGAGTTACTGACGGGCAGGACGCTCCCTCAGTCACTTATGCCTTTGGAGGTCAGAAGGGGAGAGGAGGGAACACTTGGCTGCAAGGACAAATTAGGATGGCGGTTAACGGTTCACGGGGAGCAAACAAATTTTAGGACATACATACGTGAAGTGCCCTGTACCGCAGCACGAGCACCATGGTTGCCTTGGAAAGGGGCACACAGATGAAAAAGGGAAGATCAGCGGAGGAGTATCAAGCCTACATTTGTAGGGACCAAAGAGGGACCATGGTTGCATGGGAACATCATGAATTCCCCAATTCACTTTAGGAAATCGAGCCCCAGCTTCCAGACAATTGGATAAATGGTGAAAAGACGACTGCTGGGCCTCGAAAAAACACGCTCAAAGGATGAAATTCCTGAAGGCTAAATATGTAGCAGAAATGGAGAAGTTATTCAAGAAAGGGACATGTGAGCAGGCAAAGGGAGTAGGAGCCGCCAGGGAAGACATGGTTACCCTACCACACCACCCGGTTTATATCAATCCCTAACAAACTGAGAACAACTACACATAGGTCCCGACTGTGCTGCTTTCCTTTGAAGGCACCACCACCTCTAAAAAGCTGGTTCATGCAAGGCCCCGACTGATGAATGACCTGCTGGGATACTGCTCCGGTTAGAGAAAGAAGAATGCAGTAGTTGCTGATAATCAAGGCTATATTTCACCAGGTAAAGGTCACCCAAGGGTCATGATGTTCTAAGGTTCTTGTGGTGGGCCAAAAAAGGGGGATTTCTCTGCGAGGCCGAAAGTATATCGCATGACTGTGCACTTATTTGGAAGTGTTTGAGCCCCACATGTGCATCATTTGCTCTTCTAAGGACGCTATCTAAGACCAATTAGCAGATGTAAAAGAGAAACTTCTATGTAGATGGCCTCTTGATATCTGTCGAGAATGAAGCAAGGGCCATTCACCAGGCAAAGCAGTTGAAGGACGAATAGCCGTTCCTCATACTGCGATCCCGGCGATGTCACAGAACCAGAAGCTTTAACCCCTAACCATGCCCTGAGGATGAATGTAGATGGTATCCAGATGCAGACAAATGACAATGCTTCACTTGACAACACATATGGGCGAGCCTGGATCCATGCACAAGTCGTAGCAGATAGGTTCTGGAGATGATGGAAAGCTGAATACCTGAACACATTGAGGATGAGACAGAAACAGTTGAAGCCATCCAGAAATCTTCAGGAAGGAGACCTTGTCCTCATTGTCGAACGACATACTCCCAGGAATCAGTGGGGGCTAGGGAGGGTGACAGAGGCTATAGCCGGTGAAGATAGACTCGTGAGAAAGACCAAAGTCCGGACTAGTTCTGGAATCCTCATCAGACCCATAGTGAAGTTATGCCTCTTAGAAGTATCATTATCCTAACCCGGGATTATTTGGTTGCTCCACAGTGGAGCAAAAGGGGGAGTGTAGCCGCCGCTGGTATATCACATACTTCATATTATGGTGTATCATATATTCTGTATATCACTTATTCTGTAACACTGCAATCGGAGAGGCTGTATTGTATAAAATTCATCTTCTGTGTCACAACCTCCTCGAGGAGGCCTAGTCGGCTGTGACCGCCGGGTCAACACATGGTCCGTATCAGCCATAAGAGCTGACCTGTCAGAACTTGTTTGTGTGAGGCGTCGTCCCTAGGAAGTGATGGTGGCTCTTCATGTGATCGATGCTGGAAGATAGTGGGGTCGTGACCCAACTAATGTATAACATATGAAGTAGAATGTTACTTGACGTCGTAGCATATGTATGTTTAAAGGGTGAGGGCAGTTCAAGGAGAACCTCCGTGCCGCCAAGACGCCCATAGCATACTGGAATCAGCTGATATTCTGACTGTTCCCGCAATGCGTATGTATCCTGTATTGTAGGAAGTTCTTTATCTTATAATCTAATATATATTGTTATTAGTGGTTTTATGTATTGTATGCACGCATTCCTATAATCGATGTATTAATTAACAGGTTTGACCGCTACTGAATAAACCTTAAGCGAGTGCTATGCAGTGGTATCAGTCACCCCACACCCATTTACAAATCATAGGCGTTCTTCGGCGGCCACACACACACACACACACACACACACACACACACACACACACACACACATATACACACAAACACAAACACACACACACTGTAAGCGAGTGACCACCGCAAGCCACCAGATGTAAGCGAGAGCACCGCAAGCCACCAGATGTAAGCGAGACGAGAGATGGACTTGGGTGAGTCAGTGAAAAGGGGCTTAGCTTGCTGGTTTATTCTTGAAGACAGATATGAGACCCCTCAAGAGACCCCGGTGTCCCCGGGTGGAGGACGAGGTGGTGGAGCTAGACCCTGTGTGATCTGCGTTCTGCCCAAGGAGAAGGGCAGCTGCTTGGACGGGGTTGTAAAGTGTACATAGGGTCTTGCTACGTATTGTTGACATCGCTCGGCCACGTGCAAGGCTCGTCTTCGAGCCGACTGTAACGCTTGAAACGATGCAGTAGAGGTTATGTTCGGTATCTACAGATGGTTCCTGGTGATCCGAGGATCGCTGGTGTCGTCGTGTGCCAGGGTAGCGGGTGTGGCAGAGGTTTCGCACTGAGGTGCAACATTCAGTAACGAGGAGGGTCAATCGTCTTCAGAAGCTGAGATATAAGTGTACCAGGCCAGTAAAAGGGCTAAGGAGGAGGAGGATAATCTGTTTGTCAATCACCTTACTAAATTGCAAGAAAAATGAGAGCATAATAAGAACAATTTGTCACAAGAAGAGAAACGTGTCAAGTAAGGTATTAATTACTGAACGAGTTCAATAAGGTACCATCATATTGAAGAGAGAAAAATTAATTGGATAAGAATTCCATATCTTTGGGGTAAATAGGCAAGTATATATGCTTTGAACACATAGGCAGCTGGGCCTGAACTTAATTCTAACAGTGCGCGTCTCGGCGCTTCAATCATATGAGCGTAAGTGTGCGGCGGGCGCAGGATTCCTTCGTTTACGGCCATGAGCCGGGCTTAAAATTAACTTGCGGTGATTGTAACCGACTAAGCCTATATAAAGCATGGTGTCTGCAATGTGTTGCCATTATTTGCAACTGGAGACACTACCATCAGTACATATTCACCAAACCTTAAACTAAAGAAGCATAAACTCCAGCATTACTGAGGACAAGATACCGAACTTCGAGAGGACGTCGTAAGAGATTTGGGTTCAGTTATTAGTCATAGAAGGCCGCGGTGGCCGAATGGTTAGAGCGTCGGACTCAAGACTGTCACGGCGGCAATCTGAATTCGAGAGTTCGAGTCACCGACCCCCGTTTTTGTTCCCTTTGGGGCAAGAACTTCCCCTTGATTGCCTACCTAGCCACTGGGGGCCCCAAGCCACCCCAAGTCAAGTCTGGTCCCAACCCCGGGGGATAAATAGAGAGAATATTACCAAAAAGGTACCACCCCCCCCCTCTCCGTGGAAAGGAACTGGGGCCCCTAAAAACTCACTCCAAGCATCACAACATGAAAAACAATTAAATACTGCGTACCACGGCGGCTCAGACATGAACCTACCTTTAAAAAGAAAAAGATTATTAGGGATGGCCATAGTAAAATACCAATCTTAATTAATTTCCGAGTAGAGGGGGCAGGGTAGATAAGAGGATAGTCAGGTGATCGAAATCTACTTGTGAACGAGCGACGTTAGCACGGCAAGTTGAAAAAACAGTGAAAAAAAAGGAACGATATAGTGAAACACAAATATAAAAATACCAAGAAGTAATAAGTGAATACTAATGGAATAACATATAAAAAAAAAAAGATAATTCCTTTAAATTTTCGCCCCAAATAAACATGAATAATTATGAGAGCACCCGAACATAACAAAAATTTAAATTTAA
>NC_051389.1:5269520-5272020 GCF_015228065.2 Penaeus monodon | reverse complement strand
TTCTTTTTCATTTTTTACTTGTTATTGTGTCCAGTATTTTGCCCTCATTCTTTTCATTTCAGTAAAATTGAAAGGGCAAAAAAATTAGAATCTCCAAAAACACATGAATAGTTATTTATGTGTGAATACTATATAGTCTGTCTATTATTGGAGTTGTGATTAATGTTAAGCGTGATTAAAAGCTTGATGTTGTACATGTCACTCCTAATAGTTTTCTCTGAGACAATTCATCACCAAAAGTAGGATATTCTTCAATTTGAAAACTGCCATCATTGAGCTGTAGCTCAAAGAATAATAAAAATTGCAATGAAAATTGCTAAAGAATTAAGTGAGGAGAATTGCTTTGAATGTTCAAAGTTTTCCAAATTTTACAACCTCCAGTGCTTCAGTTCAGAGGTTGTTATGATGAATTACAGTAGAAATCTCATTATCTGGGTTAAATGATTTAATATAAGTGATATTATGTGTTGGTTATGGCTGTGGAAGTAAGGTGGAGGGGGTGGATCCTGTGACAGGGAAATATTTTTCTCCTCTCTTATGCTTTCCTTGCAGCAGATGCAGCTTTTTAATCACTTTTTTTATGTCCTGTAACTTGTTTTAGGCATTTTTGCAGACCGCATTATAATGGTAGTGATGAGAACACAGTATAGCACAGAGCTGTCAAACACATACATTGTCCCTTACATTTATGTGGAAACTGTGTGGGTTTGCAGCAGTATTATGCTTTGGGCAGGGCATGAGGAAATATGGGAGTACATATTTCAAAGCCTACTTTTTATGAAAAAAGTAATAGAAGAATAAATCTGTTCTATGTTCTTGGCACGCCAATGAAGGCAGACTGAATAGGATTAAAATATATTAGGCAGATGTTAGAAATACATGTACTTACATGATGGCATATATTGTATTTTATAGTATTTCCTTAAGGGAGATAGTAGTGGAAAGAGTACTGGTTTGCTTTAAGTGTGGTGAACCAGGCCATTCTGTATCAAGATGTTATAAAGGTGGGGAGTTTAACAGAGTAAACAAACCACAGAATAATAAGAAATGGTGTGAATTTCATCAGTCAAGAACTCACAATTCTGTTGAATGTAGAACAAAGAACCTCAGGAAGGGTAATAACTCAGTAGATTCTGCAAATAACACAAGTAAAGAAAAAAATTATGAATACTCTTTCCATGTAACGCACTCATCAAGGTTATGACCTGCTGAAGGGACTCAGAGTTGTGTGACATTGAAAAAGAGAATATATCAAGCTTAGAAGCAGCTGAAAGTTTACTCATGATTGTTAGTGGTTGCACTTCACACACACAGATAAATGAACCAAAATTTGTGAGATTTCAAGAGTCTTTTGATCCACAAAACAAATACATAGAGCTGGCAGACGGCCAAAGGCAGCAAGGAACTGTGCAGGGAGTTTGTGATGTCAAAGACTTTATCCAAGATTGGGACTGCAACTCAAGAAGTAGTGTGTTAAAAGATACACCATATATACCAAGATTTAAGCAAGATATCATATCAGTATGGAAAGTGATTAAGAGTGAACACAGCACTACTTGATCTTAACAACAGGAGAAGCAAAGCACACCTTAGAGGAATGGCATAAAATGCTAGGGCACTGCAATGTTGCTGATGTGCAAAAACTTGAAGCAAATGTCGATGGAGTGCATATTTTTTGAGTAAAGAGAAGTTCACCTGTACCACATGTCCTCTTGGTAAGATGACATAGTATAGAAATAGAGAGCCTGACAAAAGGCTAAACAGGGTTTAGATTTAGTACACTATGATGTAGTAGAACCTATTGATCCAGCAACTAAGGGAAGTTACAGGTACAGTATCTCTTTCATAGATAACTACTCAGGAGCTCTAAAAATCTACCTCATTAAGAATAAGAGTGATATAGTGCATGCTATGAGGAGATATCTTGCAGAAATAGTACCATATGGCAATATAAAAAGCTGAGATGTGACCATGAAACAGAATTTACAAATAAGGAATTCAAACACTCCTTATAGAGAATAACATTAAACAGTAGTTTTCTACCTCCTACTCTCCATATCAAAATGGAACAATTGAGAGATAACACAAATCATTTTTTGACATGGCTCGATGTTTACTGATTGAGTCCAAATTTCCCAAAGATATGTGTGGTTATGCTGTGAAAGCTACTTGTTACATCAGGAATAGGTGCTATAATCCCAGAACTCAGAAGACTATGGTAGAAATGCTTACTGGAAAATGGCCAAACATCAGCAGAATGGATATTTTTGGAAGAAGATGTTTTGCATAAGAACAAGAAAAGAAGAAACTTGAGTAAACAGGAGTAAAAATGGAATATTTGTGGGCTATGATGACCAGAGCCCAGCCTAATTAATTTACTTCCCCGAATCTTAAACAATAAAGAAAATAAGATGTGTTAAGTTCATGGAAAACTTACCCAATGTAGCTGAACCACTGAATGACAAGCAAACTTCAGATGAAGAAAACATCTTGATGGAGA
>NC_051389.1:5247020-5252020 GCF_015228065.2 Penaeus monodon | reverse complement strand
TTAAAAAAGGCCAAAAAGGGTTTTTCGGGGTTTTTTAAAACCAAGAAAAAAAAAAGGTTTTTCAAAATTTTTCCGGGGGGGAACCAAAATTTATTAATTTAAACAAAAAAACCATTTAAATAAAAATTTTTTTTTTTTTTTTTAATTTTTGTGGTTCCTTTTTTAAAAAAGGGGGGGCCAAAACGGGTAAAGGGGAAACCATTTCCCATTTTTTAAAGGCTCCGGGGGGGGGTAAATTCCCCCGGGTTCCGGAAATTTCTTCCTCCCTTCCTTTTCAAAAAAATCCCTTTTTTTCCCCCTTTTTTTCTTTTTTCGTTTTTTTTCTTTTCCTTCCTTTTCCCTTTCTTTTTTCCCCCCCCTTTCCCCCCTGGTTCCTCTTTAAATTTTTTTTTTCTTTGGGGCTGCCCCTTTTTCCGGGGTTTTCTTTTCCTTTTCCTCTCCCGGCCCCTTTTTTTTTTCTTCCAACTTTTGGGGGGTTCCTCTTATCCACCTTCCCTTTTTTTCTTTCTTGCCCTTTCCTTTTAAAAAAGCTTAATTTTTCTCCCCCTTTTTTCCCTTCCTTTCTTCTTATTTTCCTCCCTTCTTCTCATTTTCTTTCGCCCCTTTTTCCCCCTCCAAAAAAAAATCCTTCCCAATCTTTGTCTTTTTCCCTCTTTTCCCTTCTTCCTTATCGTCCTCTTTTAAAAGGGGCCCCTTTTCTATTTTCTTTCCCCTTTTCCCTCCTTCCTGGTCCTTCTCCCCTCTCCCTTCTTCCCTCTCTTCCTCTCTCTCTCTCTCTTTCTTTCTTTTTTCCCTTTTTTTTCCCCCCTTTCTTTTCGTCTTTCTTTTTCCCCTTTTCCCCTTTTCCCCCTTCCTTTCTTTTTTCCTTTTCTTTCTTTCTTTTCTCTCCTGCCATCTCTCCTTCTCTCTCCCCTCTCTCTCTCTCCTTCTTTTCTCTCGCTCTCTCTCTCCCTTTCTCTCCTCTCGCTCCCTCCTCCTCTCTCTCCCCCTCTCCCCTCCCCTTTTCTCTCGTACTCTCTCTTTCACTCTCTCTCTCTTTTCCCCTCTCTCTCTTTTTCTCTCTCTCCTCTCTCCTCTCTCTCTCTCTCTCTCTCTCCTTTTCTCTCTCCCTCTCTCTCCCTCTCCTCTCCCCTCTCTTTTCTCTCTCTCTCTCTCTCTCTCTCTTCTCTCTCTCTCTCTCCCCGGGTCCCTCTCTCTCTCCCCCAATCTCCTTCTTCTCTCTCTCTCTCTTCTCTTCTCTCTCCCCTTCTCTCCCCCTCTTCCCCTCTCTCTCTTTTCTTCTCTCTCTCTCCCTCTCTCTCCCTCTTTCTCCCTCTTCTCTCTCTCTCCCCTTCAAATTTTTCCATTTTTCCCTCTCTCTCTTCTCCCTTCTTTCTTCCATCTCTCTCTCTCCTCTTTTCTCTCTCTCTCTCTCCTCTCTCTTCTCTCTCCTCTCTCTTTTCCTCTCCTTTCTCCCCCCCCTTACTTTTTTCTTTCCTCTCTTTCTCCCCCTTTTCCCTCTCTTCCCTCTCTCCCCCTCTCTCTTTCCCCCTCCCCCTCTCTCTCTCTCCCCTCTTCCCTCTCTCTCTCCTCTCTCTCCCCTCTCCCCTCTCTTTTCTCTCTCTCTCTCTTCTCTCTTTTTTCTCTCCCTTCCTCTCTCCCCTTTTTTCCTTTTTCTCCCCTCTCCGGCCCTCCTCTCTCCCCTCTCCCTTCTCTCTTTTCTCTTTCACTCTCTCTCTCCCCGATTTTCTTTTTCCTCTCCCCTCTCCCCCTTTTTCTCCCCTTTTTTCCTTTCTCTCTCCCCCTCTTTTCTCCTCCTTTCTCTCTCTCTCTTTTCCCTCTCCTTCTCTCCCTTTCTTTCTTTCCGCTGTCTCTTCGCTTCGTTTTTTTCTCTCCTGGCCTCTTTCTCCTTTCTCTCTCTTCTCGCCCTCTCCCCCTCTTTTCTCTCTCTCTCTCTCCCCTCTCTCTTCTCTCCTCTCTCTCCTCTCTTTTTCCCCTCTCCCCTTTTCTGGGTCCTCCCCTTCTCTCCCCTTCTCCTCTCTCTCTCTTTTCTCCTCTCTCTCTCTTTTCTCATAATTATAGAAAATATATATATATATATATATATATATATATATATATATATATATATATAATGTATTTATATTATATATATATATATATATATATATATATATATATATATATATATATATATATATATATAACATAAGTATGTTGTACATGTTACCACACACACAACACACACACACACACACACACACACATCAACACCTCACACACACACACACTGTAACGATGACCGATGAGCGGTAGAGTGCAGACTAGGAAACTCACAAGGATTGCGATGTACTCGGAAGTCTGGAGGAGAGAATGTGATCGTGTGTATACGGGGCACATAAGCACATACATATGTGCGTGTGTGTGTGTGTTGTGTGTGTGTGTTATATATAATATTATATATATATATATATTATATATATATATATATATATATATATATATATATATATTTACATATATATTGTGTATATGTATTTATATCGTAATCTATATAACTATTATATATATAATATATTATATATATCTATATATATAATTATATATATATCCAATTATATATTGTGTGTGTCGTGTGTGTGTGTGTGTGTGTTTATTGTTTTGTGTATTATACATCCATACATATATCTATATATCTATGTATATTATTGTTATCTATATATATATATCATCTATTATATATATATATACTATATCTCATATATATATTATACTTATTTACTTCCTATAATACTATATATATATCATATATATATATTATATCCTATATTATATATCATATCTACTATATTAATGAGAAGGAAGACGGAGAGTCCACTAAACCTGTTCTTCTATAACAGCCATCATTTTTCTCTTCACAGAGACTAAATTACACAAACCCAAACCACTTCTGTAATTTTCCTCCATATCGGTCCTTCGCCATCTTCACACTTGCTTTTGTGTGTTGTCTGTCCCCCCGTTTATTTATCAGCTGTTTTTAACTACTACTCCTCCTCCTCTTCTTCCTCTTCTTACTCCTCATCCCCCTTTTCCTAATACTACTCTTCCTCCTTCTCCTTCTCCTTCTCCTTCTCCCTTCTCCTTCTCTTCGTACTACCACTATTCCTCCTCCTCCTCCTCCTCCTCCTCTTCCTCCTTCAGTTCATCTCCCCCACCTTCTCCCCCTCATTCCTCTCTCTCTCTTTCCTTCGTTTTGCCTTCCCCCTCATTCATCCCCCTCCCCCTCTCCCTCCTTTTACTGCTTCCTTACTTCCTCCCCCTCCTTCTCCCCCTTCCCCTCCCCTTTCTTTCCCCCTCTTCCTCACTCCTCTTCTCCCTTTATTCTCCTCCTCTTCCACCTCCTCCTCCTCCTCCTCCTCCTCCTCTCCCTTCCCTCCCCCCCTCTTCCTTCTCCCCGTCCTCCTCCCCCTTTTCCTTCCCTCCCCTCTCCTCCTTCTCCCCGTCCTTCTCCCCCTCTCCACCCCCTCCTTCTAACTTTCATTCACCCCCTCCTCCTCCTCCTCCTCCTCCTCCTCCTCCTCCTCCTCCTCCTCCTCCTCCTCCTCTCCCTTTCCTGTCTCCCCCCCTCCTCCTTCTTCCCGTCCTCCTCCCCCTTTCCCTCCTTACAGGGGTCACCGACAGAGTTCAGCCTCTCATTTAGTTCAGCCTCTCATCTCTTGGTTTTACAGCTCTCCCCCCTCCCCTCCTTTGCCCCCCCCCCACACACACAACCACCCCCCAAAGCGTCAGCATAGCTATCAACAATCCTCTCCCTTCCTTTCTTTACCACCAACACTCCTTGCCCCTATGTTTTACGTAGGAACATCAGGCTCTTGTTCTCCTCTCCTCTTGTTCTCTTCTCCTCTTGTTCTTCTCTCCTCTTTCTCCTCTCGGTCTGTGGTGTTATCTTCAGTTTGTGATAACTGGTGTAAAAGTTACTATTCATTTTTTTATAAAGTTCATTCGGACGGACAACACAACACGGCTTCCCTCTTCTCTTCTGGATCGCTACAACATATCACGATGGCCTTCGTGGTCTCTCCTCTTGTGTTAGACCGTGACTTTAGTTTGCTCTCTGAGACTTTACTTAATGGTAATCTTAGTGTCCTCATCAACGAATTCCCACGCACTACCCTTTATTCTCCTCCCCTCTCTCTTCTCTTTTCTCTCTTCTCTCTTCTTTCTTCTCTTCCTCCCCAGTCTTCCTTCTCCACGTCCTCTTTCCCCTTTTCCTTTCCCTTCCTTCTCCCCCTCTTCCCTCCAACTGTCTGTCGTTTTCATTCATTTAGAAATTTCGCGGTCTTTTTTATCACTGTTCTTCGTATTTTACTGCTTTCTCCCCCCCTCTCTCTTTC
Source organism: Penaeus monodon (assembly GCF_015228065.2). Classification (NCBI taxonomy): domain Eukaryota; kingdom Metazoa; phylum Arthropoda; class Malacostraca; order Decapoda; family Penaeidae; genus Penaeus; species Penaeus monodon. The sequence goes on along the minus strand of NC_051389.1, from coordinate 5,247,647 downwards.
TCCTTTTTTGTATATGCATAACAAGGCACTTTCTATTGTGTACACCTACTCGCTTCGTCTCTTACTTCATGTTGTACGCTTGCTGTCGGCTCTCCTCCGTCTCCTCTCTCTCTCCCCCCCCCCCTCCCCCTCTCTCTCTCTCTCTCTCTCTCTCTCTCCTCTCTCTCTCTCTTCTCTCTCTCTCTCTCTCTCCTCTCTCCTCTCTCTCTCTCTCTCTTTTTTCTCTCTCCTCTCTCTCTCTCTCTCTCTCTCTCTCTCTCTCTGCCTCCCTCCCATTCCTTCCCACTTGCTCAAGCCATTCTCCCGCCTCCCCTCACTCCTCCTCATTAACGATCACACTTCCCTCCCTCTCCCCTCCATCCCTCACTCAACCGTTTACTCACACTAAGGCAGTGTCTATCACCCTTTCCCTCTCCCCTCGCGCCCCCCCCCCCCTTCCCCTTCTCCTCCCCTCGCTATGTCCCCTCATTCCCTCAGACCACAAGCACTGTTCTTTTTCCCGTGTGCTTTTTCCTCTTCATTTTTTTTTCTGTTCTTCTTTCTCGTCTTCGTTTTTTTTCTTCTTTTCCTCCTTCTATTCTTCTTCTTTCTGATTCCGCCTTCTTCTCCTCCTCGTTTCTTCTCCTC
>NC_051389.1:5232020-5234520 GCF_015228065.2 Penaeus monodon | reverse complement strand
ACCCATACATAAAAAAAAACTGACTTGTATGTTATTTTACTTTGAAAATTTTGGGTTGGTTTTTTCACTATCCCATGTTTAGGGGGTTTTCAGAATAAAGGGTTACTATATTGTTACAAACAATTATACACTCAATTTTGAATGTATTATGTATTTCCAGTACTAAAGTAGGTTCAAACACAGTTTCTTTCAATGCTGCTTCAGGTACCCAGCTATTATATTATAATCTTTTAAATTTAAAGTAAAAAAATAATATAAAAATATCGGGATCCAAGATACAAAATTTTAAATGTAAATCACCCCCGCCCCAAATATCCCCAGGTAAATGTTTCCTGACTTGTGGTAGTTATTTTTTCCCTTTAAGTTATTTCTGTATGTGGAATATTTTGCTTCCGTGTATGTTGGGTTTTCATATTATCACCTTTTGATATTTTAGTTAAACTTTAAATTATATCTACATAGCTTTTGGCTTTTGGAATACCAATACTTTAAATTCCCCTTTTTTTAAAACCACAGCATAAATGAAAACACATCCCCTTTAAAATTTCGGGGTCTTCCCAATTTTTCAGTTTTTAGCATATCCTTTTCCAGTATTTGGGTTAAAACTTTATAACCTTTTATTTTCCCTTTTTCATTTTCATGCTGTAAATTTTTACTAAAAAAACAAAATGTGTTAGTGAAATCTTTCCCTGCACCTTCATTAAGAGGACAGTCTGTACCTTCATTTCAGATTTCTTGTGCAAGTAATTACCATATAACAAATACAGTACTTAATAATGGGGAAGGGAAATATATTCCAAAAAAGATGGTTTTTATTTAAAAAAAAAAGGGTTTAAAAAGATTTTAGGGCTCACATGTTTTCCCAAAACCTTTTAATTTTTTTTTTTTTCTTTTCATGTTTTCCTGCCATTTCATCAGAAATTTTTTAAACATTTAGTGGAACCTATATATTTTAATATAAAATAAAATATATATAAATTTTAAAATATATTTAATATAATAAAATTTTTAAAATAATATATAAAATTTTTATTTTAAAATGTAATTTTATATATATATGGGAAAATAAAAATCTTATATTATATATATAATATTTTATAAATATATTAAAAATATAAATATATATATATATAAAAATGTATATATATGTTTTAAAATATTTTATATATAATTTTAATATATATATATTGTTATTTTATATATATTTTTATATATAATTTTATCTATTAAAAATTTTTATATTATTTTATATGTATATATATGTATCTATATATATGATATATTATATTATATATATTATATATTATATATATATTATATATATATATTATAGTGATATATATATATATGTTATATATATAATTTTAAATTTTATAAAAATTTTAAAAAGGTTTTTAAAAAATTAAATTTAAAAAAATTTTCTTTATATTATAAAAAATTAAAAAAAAAATTTTAAAATCTTTTTAAAAAAAAATTTTTAAAAAACAAAAAATTTCAATAAAAAATAAAAATAAAATTTTTAAAATTTTTAAAAATATAAAAAAATAAAAAAAAAAAATAAAGAAATTTTTTTAAAAACAAAAAAAAAAAACAAAAAATTTTTTTATAAAAAAAAAATAAAAAAAAAAAAAAAAAAAAAATATATCAGTTAATATAATAAAAAATATAAAAAATATAAAATTTTTAAATAAATAAATAATATTTTAATAAAAAAAAAAAGAATATAAAAAAAAATATAAAATACATAAAAAATTTTTATAAGATAAAAATATATAAATATAATAAGAAATATTAATAATATTATATATAATAATATATATTATATAATATAATATAATAATAAATAAAATATAATATATATATAATATCTATATAATAAATATAATAAAAACATAAAAGAATATATATATAATAAAATATATAATAATATAAATAAATATATATTATACTAAAAAACATTTGTATATAAAAAATTAACTATATATAAAATTATATATATAATATAATTATAATATAATAATATAGTATTATATATATTATAAAAATAATAGATATATATATATAAATTAAAAAATATTATATAATATATAATATTTAATATATTATATAAAAATATATATATATATATAATATTATTAAAATATATATATTATATATAATTAAATATAATTATATATTATATTTATATATTATATATTATATTGTATATATATTATTATATATGTATAATATATTTTATATATAATAATTATATTTTTATATATTATATTATTTTATGTATATATATATGTCATGTATTTTTGAAATTTTATTAATTATTTTAATATATTATACTTATATAATATTTTATATATTTTTATTTTATTTTATATTTATGATTTTTTAAATTTAGTTTATTTTTTTATTTTTAATTTTTTATCAAATTTTTAATTATATATTTTTTTTTAATATAAAAAATTTATAAAAATTTTTTTTTAAAATATTATATTTTTTAAACTTT
>NC_051389.1:5210574-5231920 GCF_015228065.2 Penaeus monodon | reverse complement strand
CTTTTATCTTACGCTGCGGTCTCTCTATCTTTCGTCGGCACTACTTCGGGCCGTTGCTATTCCTTCAGCGAACCGAATCCATCAATATCAAGAAAAGTCACAAACCAAAGTAACGCAGGTCCAGTTGCAAATTCAGGGCTTCTATGTCAATTCCAAATCTCTTTTAAAACGCTGGTACTTCGCCTCGCCTCAAAAGACAAAAAAAAAAAAAAATCGCAGAAAGAACGTTTGAAAATAAATATGTTTCCCACAAAAAAAGATAAAAAGAAGGAGATGAGTGCAGATGGTGGATGGAAGACGAAGATTAAGACGATCGACGCGAAAAACTGAGGGGCAGGGAAGGGAAGAGGAGAAAGAGGGGTGAAGAGAGAGAGGAAAAAAGGGAAAAGGGAAAAAGGGGAGGAAAGAAAGAAGGGGAAAACGGAAGAGAAGAATATGGGGAAAGAGGAAGGGAGACAAAAGAAAAATAAAAACAGAGAAGAGGGGAAGAGAGCAAGAGGAGGGGAAGAGACCTGTGGGAGGGGGTGGTGAAGAGGGGAGAAGAGGCCATTTACAAGGAAGGAGTGGAAGGAAGGGGAGCGAGGCAGGCGGGCAGGGGAGGGAGGGGGTGAGGGAGAGAGAGGGAGGAGGAGGAGGAGAAGGCTAAAGTGAGGGTGAAGGGGGGAGGGAGGGAACGGAACTGACGTGGTTTTGGCCAGTTTATTAACCGTGGGCGTGGCTCTGACTGGTGTGAAGATGTAGTGTGACGGCGTGGGCGTGGTCTGATGAGGCTACTCGATGCCACGGTCGAATGTGGGCGTCCTCGGAGGCGAAGGGCGCGAAGATGAGTGTGGGCGTCAGCTGGTGATTGCTTGTAGAGCAACATCCGACAGACGGCGCCGCGGAAGGACAAGTAGTAAGGAAAAGAAAGGGGGGAGGGGGAGGGAGAGGGAGAAGGAGGGAGAGGGAGAAGGAGGGAGAACGAGAAGGAGGAGGAGTAGGAGGAGGAGGAGGGAGGGAGGGAGAGAGATAGAGAGATTAGAAAAGGGCATAAAATTAAAAATCTTTTAAGAAGTTACGCTTTATGGGAAATCCAGTTGAATCTGTGTTTGGGAAGTGGGGAAGGGGAGAAGGGGGGAAGGGGAGAAGGGGAACGGGGGAGCTACTACACCCCATAGACCCTCTCTCGGAAACCTTAGCTGATGACGACTATTAAGCGGGTGACCACCGGTGGCCACATTCTCTCTCTCTCTCTCTCTCTCTCTCTCTCTCTCTCTCTCCCCTCTCCTCTCTTCCCCTCTCTCCTCTCTCCCCTTTTCCTCTCTCTCTATGTAAATAGAATACCCATTGTAATTAATGGAATAAAGTGTATGAGTTTGAATTTGAATTTGAATTTGAACTCTGTGTGTGTGTGTGTGTGTGTGTGTGTGTGTGTGTGTGTGTGTGTGTGTGTGTGTGTGTGTGTGTGTGTGTGTGTGTGTGTGTGTGTGAATGAATTACTCTTTAATGTAATGACATTAACAACAATAATAATAATAAACATAGACAGAAGCAAATCCGCACCCGGAGAGCAAACTTAAATCCAAAAACTGTCTCACTTTCCTGCGCAGAGTAAGCCCGGAGAGGAACGGACGGACACGTAGCCCATGGACAGTCACGCTGGGAGGGGGGGGGGGGGGCAAGGGCAGGGGGGAGGAAGGGAGGGAGGGAGAGGGAAAGTGATTGAGAGAGAGAGAGAGAGAGAGAGAGAGAGAAAAGAGAGAGAGAAAAAGGAGAGAGAGAGAGAGAGAGAGAGAGAGAGGGGAAAAGGAGAGAGAGGTGAGAGAGAGAGAGAGAGGTGAGAGAGAGAGAGAGAGAGAGAGGTGAGAGAGAGAGAGAGAGAGATGAGAGAGAGAGAGAGAGATGGCTCGTACTGATACAAAAATAAGGCACGGAGGGACAACAGACATGATGACAGCGAAGATGATCTGGGATGTCTCGGGGAAGAGGGGAGGGGGCGGAGGAGGGGGTGTGGGTGGGGGAGGCTGAGAAGGGGTGGGGGGGGGGGAGAGCCAGATGATCCACGAGCCAGTAAGTCAAGGCTCAGAGCCACGATAACGTCAGTCAGACTAGGGCCAAAAGGGCAATCTTAGATTACGGCCGAGAGGGTCGGACTCCATGCGGGGTGTGGGGGGAGGGGAGAGAAAGGGGGAGGAGAGAGAAAGGAGGAAGGGGAAGGAAAGGGAGGAAAGGGGGAAAGAAGGGGAAGGAAAGGGAGAAAAGGGGGAAAGAAGGGGAAAAAGGGCAAAGAAAAGGGGAAGGGAAAAAGGGGGGAAAACCGGGGTTTGGGAGGAAGGAGAAAGGGGGAGAAAAGGGGAAGGGGGGAAGGGAAAGGTTGAGGGGAGGGAAAAGGGAAGAGGGAGAAAGGGGAAGAAAAAGGGGGAGAGGAGGGAATGACGAGAAGAAAAGGGAAAAGAAAGAAAGAATGGAGAAGACGAGAGGTCGCGGTGAACGAGAGAAACGTGGATGGCGAATAGAAAGGGAGAGGGGAGATAACAGATAAAGGGAAGAGAAAAAGGGAGGGGAGGAGAGATAGATGGAGCGAAACGAGAGAGAGAGAGGAGAGAGAGAGAGAGAGAGAGAGAGAGAGAGAGAGAGAGAGAGAGCGGAGAGAGAGCGAGAGAGAGCGGAAAAGGAGAGGAGAGGGGAGCGAGAGAGAGAGAGAGAGAGAGAGAGGGAGAGAGAGGGGAGGAGAGAGTGGGAGAGAGAGAGAAGAGAGAGAGGGGAGAGAGAGAGAGAGAGAGAGAGACGAGGAGAGAGAGAAGAGAGAGAGAGAGAGAGACGAGAGAGAGAGAGAGGAACGAGAGAGAGAGAGAGAGAGAGAGAGAGAGGAGGGGAGAGAAGGCGAGAGAGAGGGGAGAGAGAGAGAGAGAGAGAGAAGAGAGAGAGAGAGAGAGACAGAGAGAGAGAGAGAGAGGGGGAGAGAGAGAGAGAGAGAGAGAGAGAGAGAGAGAGAGAGAGAGAGAGAGAGGGAGAGAGAGAGGAGAGAGAGAGAGAGGGGGAGTAAAGCCGGGTTAAATCCACAGGGCCCCCCGAGTACAAGAAATATCCGGGCCCGGAAAGGGGGCGAGCACAGGTTTGTGTGGACGAGCGATGGGGGAAAAAGGGGAGGAAGGTAAAAAGGGAGGGGAAAGGAGGGAGGGGGGAGAGGTAAAAGGGAGGGGAAGAGGGGGAGGAGGAGAGGAAAAAGGGAGAGGAAAAAGGGAGGAGGGAGAAAAAAGGGAGGGGAAAGAGAGGGGGCCAAAAGGGGGGGAAAGGGGTAAAACAGAGGGATGAATATAGAAACATATGAAATAAGTATATATATATGACAAGGGGTGATAGCCAGAATAAAAATAGATAAAAAGGGTACAGACTCACGAAATGAGAATAAAATCCACAAACGAAACAAACACACACACACACACACACACACACACACCACACAAAGACAGACTGGGGATAGACAGGAGAGGAGGGGGTGCATAGACAGAATAGGGAAGAGAGAGAGAGAGATCAAAGCCAGCAGGAGAGGTTGAGCAAAGGGAAGGCATGATCACCATAAAAAGGAGGAGAGGATAAACCAAGAGGCAACACAGAGGCAGTCAGGGAGGAAAATAAGATAGCCTGCAAGGCAAGTTACAGAAACAGATAGATAGAAAGAAACATACACACACACACATACAGAGGAAGAGAGAGAGAGAGAAGAGAAAGAAGAGAGAGAAGGGAAAGGGAGAAAAGAGAGAGAGAGAGAGAGAGGGAGAGAGAGAAAAGACAGACGGATAAAGCAGGGAGAAGAGACAGAAAGTACAGATCCAGCAGGGGAGAGAAACATGGCACTCTCGGTAGGGGAGGGCGGGCATCAGCGGGGCAGAGAGAGAAAAGGAAAGGAGGCATTAGGCAGGTAACATGAGCAGGGTGGGTCTAACACTTCAGGTATTGATCTGCTGGAAAGAGATGAGAGGAGGAGGAGAGGTGGAGGCGCGGGAGAAGCAGGAGATGAGTCGTAGACAGCGAAAGGAAAAGCGAAGAGAGGTAGGAAAGACGGATGATAACAGCCGTAATTGAAATATATCTATATCTATATCTATATAAATATAAATATAAATATAAATAAAAAACACACACACACACACACACACAAAACACACACACACACACACACACACACACAAACACCACCACCCCACACACACACACACACTATATATATATATAATATATATATATATATATATATATATATATATATATATATATATACATATATATATATATACTAAACATACAAGGTAACCTTTTGCTCTGAGGCTCAAAACGTGCTCAAAATTTCCTTGCCATTGCCCCGGTCGATACATCGACTCCTCAGCGGACATTTCAGCTTTAAATTTCCCAATAAAACAAAAGCAAAAATGATCAAAAGAGCCTGAGACGCCCACGCGGACTCCCCGCAAAATACGTAGCCTTTCTCTCTCACTCTACTTTCTGCGCTCTTTTCATTTGGGCCGAAATGAGGAGAGAGAGAAGGGGAGAAAGTGAGGAAGGAAAGGTGTTGGGAGAGGGGAGAGGGAGAAGGAGAGGGGGGGGGAGAGGAAAGGAGAGAGAGAGGGAGGGAGGGAGGGAGGGAGGGGAGGGAGGGAGGGGGGGAGGGAGGAAAGGAGAGAGAGAGAGAGAGAGAGCGAGAGAGAGAGAGAGAGAGGAGGAAAGCGAGAGAGAGAGACGAGATGGAAGAGGAAGAGGGAGGGCGAGAGACGAGAGAGGAGGGGGAGAGAGAGAGAGAGATGAGAGCAGAGAGAGGAGAGAGCGAGGAGGAGGAGAGAGAGAGAGAGAGAGAGAGAGAGAGAGAGAGAGAGAGAGAAAGAGGGAGGGGGGAGAGAGAGAGAGAGAGAGAGAGAGAGAGAGAGAGAGAGAGAAAGAGAGAAAGAGAGAGAGAGAGAGACGGAACACAGAGACAGAGAGAGACAAAACCAGAGAAAGAGAGAGAGAGAGAGAGAGACGAGAGGCAAGAGAGAGAGAGAGAAGTGAGATCGAGAGAGCAGAGACGAGAGAGATAGAGAGAGAAGAGAGACAGAGAAGAGAGAGGAAGAGGTGAGAGAAGAGAGAAACGAGGAGAAGAGAGAGATGAGTAGAGAGAGACGAGAGGAGGGAGGGAAGAGAGGGGGAGAGAAAGAGAGAGAACGAGAGAGAGAGAGAGAGAGAGAGATAGAGAGAGTAGAAGAATTGGGGGGGGGGGGGGGGGGGGGGGTGGGGGGGGGGGGGGAGAGAGGACGATGAGAGAGAGAGAGAGAGAGGAGAGATGAGAGAGGGAGAGAGAGAGAGGAGAGAGAGAGAGAGAGAGAGAGAGAGTGTAGAGAGGAGAGAGAAGATCAGAGCGAGAGAGGAGAGAGAGAGAGGGAAAGAAAGAGGGAGGGGAAAGAGAGAGAGAGAAAAGAAAGAGAGAGAGAGAGAAAGCAGAGGCGAGAGAAAAGAGAGAGAGAAAGATGTGGTGTAACGCCTTGTGGGTATCCCTTAACAAGTGAAATATTGAAACAAGTGAAGTAACCCAACGAGAGGTTTTACCCAGATATACACCACAGGCGAGTAGACCTAACCTGTGTTTGTATGTGGTTTCGCACCCCAATGACCCTATCCGTCCCGAAAGGTGGACAAGAGTATAGCTTTTGACCTGGCTCAGGATCAGACGTGGGAAACGTGGAAAACGTGGACAACAGAGTACTGTTGTTAGTGTAGGGCGTGTCTTAACAATGGAATATGGTCATGGACAAGGAAATAACCAATGAAGAAATGTGTATGTTTTTTTTTTTTCTCCACAAGAAACCAATGAAAAGAAGAGGAAAGATATGAGAGCCAGGCTGAGCGAAAAATGTTTGACGAAAAGTCGTCAGTCTCAGAGCAGACCCCACCACTAGGTGCATCTGACCGTTACCGGTGAGTTACTCGAACAATTATTGTACGATTCCAAGGTTTTAACTTAAGAAAATTCCTAGAACCCAAGATTAAGGCAATATTAAATAAGTCAATAAATCATGAGTGAAAAAACAAAAAATCTTTCAGTTTTCCTCTTGATATTAATATAATCCAAAGTATTGGAGACCTGGACACTCCTCAAAGGTCAGTCGGTGGCCAGTTTACCATTTAATTGTGGAATGTAAATATAGATAAAAAAAATAAGTAAAGCTACGACCCCCGCTCGAAACACACACAGTGTGGAGCGGTGGACGCCCCACGAAAACATTTCCGCATTGTTTAAAGTATAAAATATAATAAATACTTGAAAATTTATTCGAGTAAAATTAAGAATTATTGGTAATTAAATAAATTCGATATTACCACTTGGGACGATTAGTTATTGCTATGGATATATAAAATTAATTAGTGCTTGAATTGATGGAAAATATTGAATATATAAAAATTTTTTATGCCTTTTTTTGAAATAGAAGTCAGAAAACAATCTTGAAGTCATGAAACATATATTGAAGTCATGTATTATATCTTAAAATTCGATGAAAGATATTTAAAGTCATGAACAATATTGTGCTTATATTAGTTTAAAGTTATCTTTACTATGGATTGCATGATATATTTTTATAATGTTGCATGGTATATGTATGGAGTGTCTATAACAAGTGTGGGGGAACGAGTAAGGCAAAATTTGTGCGTAACTTAGATGGAAAAATTATTTTCATTTATATATAAATCTTGCGAAATCAGTGATATATTTTTTATTGATTGAGTTTAGTCAACAGGGGCAATTCCCGTTAGGGTTATATATCGAAGAGGTGGTGGTTTTAGGGGGGGAGGGGCAGGGGAAAAAAAAAAAAAAAAAAAAAAAAAAAAAAAAAAAAAAAAATAAAATTAATTAATGAATTAATTAATCATAAAAAATTAAAAAGTCCACTAGTGTGAGCTTTGTCTACGCTAGGTGTGAAAAATAAAAAGTTGCTCAGATCCAATTGCTTATATTAATAATAAAGCAAAAATTAAAAAAAATAAAAAGTCCCACTAGTATGTAGCTTCGTCTCCGCTAGTGTGAAAAAGTGCGCTCAGCAAATTGCTTAAATTAATAAATGAAGCAAGAATAAAACAGTGTGAAAAACTAAGTCTGTTAGTGGGAAATCTTGCCACTTAGTGACCCAAAAAATATGCTCAAAATATATATATGCTAAAAATTAATGAATAAAAAATAAAATAATACCATAAAATAAACTTCAAATCAGGCTAGTGAACAATTTTGTGTGTCCACTAGTATGGAAATTATACTCAGATTTGTCACAATACAATGAGTTCCACCTGTCATTAAATTAATAAACAAAGGTGAATGCAAAATAAAGCATACTTTCACTGATTAGAGGTCAAGCGACAGAAGTAGATAGCTTTAATATTCAGTGTGCAATACAAAATAAGAATGTTACACATTATAATTATAGTAATAAAATGACCATATGACACTTAAAAGTGAACTGACTTACCAACAAAAAAATACAATAGTACGGGAATGTACAGTAAATCAGTAGATAAATAGCAGTAAAATCAAGGAAAACATTGAAGGTTGACACGTGACGTGGTTTTATAAAGGTACCGGGTGAAGAAAGGGTCTATTACCAGTGAAATAGAGGGTTCGATTATTAGAGAATGCCAACCTCAGATCAAGCTGGGCAAGGAAATCAGGGTTTCATGTCAGCCGCCAGCGAGAGCCAGGGTGAGCACTCCCACGAGAACAGTAGACAAATATGGGACCTGAACAGAGATGTCGCACAAAATTTGTAAGAGTTTTACAGAGAAGTTGGAGAGGAAGGAGATGGACAGATTAGAAAAGGCTTTCATATTCCGTATTTTTGTTTCGAGCGGAATTGACAAAACATTCCTTCAGTGGCTCAGAACAGTGTTGTCCTGACGCGGGAAAGCTGGCTAGCTAATATAGAAGCCCAGAGCCCGCGAATCTGAGTGGACTGATGAAGGGTAATAAATGTTGTAGTTAAATACGCACTAGATAGGCGCGGCAGCAGCAGCACAGTTGTGTAGACTCAAAATCCAAGGAACTGGATTAGCATTAAGGAAACTTTCCTCGAAATATTTTCCAAAATCTCCCTCACTAGAGTTTACTTTGACAGAGTTAGAGACCACAAAGATCCGCGAGGGGGGAAAGATTAGAGAATTTACAATGTGAGATTGCAGGTTCTTGTTGCAAAGGCAATTGTCAATAGATCCAAACAAAGGGAACCTCTAGTGCGCTATCTGGCAGGAAGGCGTTTTGTGAAAATTTTTTCCACCGCCTTTTGCCCAGAGAATTATCCTGATTCCCAATATGTTAGACATGGGGGAGCCTGTTAAGCACAGGGTGGGTACATGAAACAACAACCCAAGAGGGCTAAATTAGTATGGAGGAACAAAGTGAATAATAAAAAAGTAACGTGTTAATGCCCTGCTCAAAGGACAACCCGAAAAGCCACGCCACTGAATACAATAACCAAAGTAAAATGAATATGGCACCCACACACAGGGGTTGATTGCAACATCAGAGTGGTCCCCAGCCTTCTACGTCCTCCTTAAGAGAATTCAGTCATAAAAGGAAATACCTTTCTGTACGTTTTGCAAGAAAAATGGTCAGACATATATACTGTTATCGATTCAGGGGAAGCTCCAGACCTTCTCGACAGCATGCTAACCATAGGGGACCCCTGTACTGTGGAAGTACTGGTAATGCAAAGAAAAGCTTACCATTCGCATTTCAAACTGGAAATCAGCTAGTCTATACAATAATTACCCATAAAAGACCCACAGGAACCCTAGGAGAAAAGTCAAACAAGTTAGAAAATCAGTCGGGAAAACGGAAACCGACCAGCAAAAAAACAAGGTTGGACAGCACTACAACCTTAGTGCAATCAGGGAGCCAAATCAAGAAGATTAGTACAAGTTGCCAGTGCTTACAAAATTAATGTAAAGGATTGATAGTTTAAAGGTAGTAGTAGAGGGACGCGAAAGAAGAGTTTTGTTTATACTGGTGCCGAAGTACCCTTATCATGAATCATTTTGCCAGCTTCGAAAAAAAGGGCCCATCAAAGACAAAAGTGAGTGTCCGTCTAGCAAGGGGTCAGTTACACATCAGGTTTGGGTTCCACTAACAATGTGGTTAGCAAATTCCTTTGATCATCATTGCTTGATTTGGATTGGTCACCTACAGAGTTTTATTGGGTTCAGTTTTTATTTTTTCCCCCTGGGGTAATTTTTTGTTAAAAAAACCTTTTGAGATGCAAATAAATAAAAAAAGGGCTTAAAGGGCTTTACCATCCTGCTACTAAAACCAGTTGTAGCAACCTCCCGGGGAATAGATGAAAGGGAGCAGAATTTTAATGACTGGAAAAAGTCTAAAGTTACCACATTATGGAAGGTCCTCTAACCCTTTGTGGCATGCTTTGCTACATTCAGTGTGTTGCCGGTTTTTCACGGTACTGAAAAGGGAGGTAGTCAGGAGTTGTCAAGCAGAGGTTTTAAAGGGATAAATCGGGACTTTCATCCCAAGAGGCATGTTATAAAGAGCTTTTTGAGAAAAGGGTTGTACATTTGAAAAAAACAAAGGAGAGTTTTGGTTTAAAGCCCATTTTTAAAGCCCAACCGAGTGGTAAATTTACAATTCCCCAGTGGGGATGAAAACGGTTAAAAGGGAAATACCTTTCCCAAAAATAAAGTAAATACATCGGTTAAGTCATAGTAGGACCGTGCAATCTTCTCGTGAAAAAATTGAAGCAAGTAAATACTTTTTTTCCGTCTAAAAAGTAAAAAAATAAAGTCTGAAAATGCAAATAAATAGTATGGCAAGCTTTTTTCACTTAAAGATGAACCTTTTACTGTAGCAACTCATTTTTTCATGAAATTCGGACGTAGGCCCCCCAGTGTATAAAACCATCCCAAATTTCCTGCAAAGACGGGGGGAAATCAAGACCAGATTGGGACATGTTAGAAAAAAGGATAATTAGGTCCTAGATCCCCTAAAATAGTCCTCTGTCCCTGTAATTAAGAAAGACAAACCTAGACTATTTTTAGTTTTGCGCACTAAACAAGAAATCGGGGATGACAATATCCCTTGCCTAATATAGATTTTTTTTAAAGTCTGGGGAAAAGTAGACTTTTTCATCATTAACTGCGCAGGGTTTCATCAACTTTAATTTCTGAGAGTGTCCTAAAACTGTTTTCTAAAACCCCAAAAGGACTTTGATTTCTTCTCTCCCTTTTGGCAAAGGGTGCCCTCGTGTTTTAAAAAGAGAAATTTAAACAGCTTTTAGCAGGAAAATAGGAAGATCACCTGGTATTAGGATGAATATTTTGTTTTTGGTCCTCATGGGAAAAAACACCTGTACAATTTTGAGGATATTTTAAATAGTTTAAATAAAAAGAAACCCTTTTCCCCTTAAAAGGAGAGGAGTTTCTTCCCAAGAAGAGTTTAATTCTTGCTAAATTTTCCGTAAAGGTTCAGACCTCGGGGAGAAATTTGGGAAACTCTGCGGATTTCCAAACCCGTGGTATTGAAAACTGCAGTCTTTTCTTGTTTTGCAAATTTTTATCGCAATTCATTTGTTTTGCACAAGAGCCAACCTTTTACTGAAATGACAAAGGGTTCTGGGAAACTTAATAACCGCAAATCGTCCTTAAAGGGAAAAATGAAGCACAAAAGCTTTCAATGATCTTAAAGAATTGCTTGCAAAAAAAGTAACTTTTTCTTACCCAATTTTGAAAAAACATTCTTCTAAATAGGGATGCTAGGAATTTCTTTTGGGGGTTACTCCCAACTTATAAAAGGGGGCATTTGCGTCAAAATTTTTTTCGTTACTCTAAATGGGGCAATTTAAAGTATTCCACGTTTGAAAGGGAAGCCCTAGCGTAGTGTAGGTCTCAAGAAAAACCGATCTATTATACAGGATTTCCGTCAAGTGGCCAGTGATCATAGACCTTTTGTTTGCTTTTTAATTAGCAGGGCCAATTCACGATTCTGCTTTGGCAGATGTCTTTTGCTGATTTTGAGCTGGAATTTACTTACATACGGGGAAAACAAAATGTGGGTGATGCACTACAAATAAAAATGCAGATCACCCCATTAAAACTATTTTTTTTGTGGGGCGTGACACGGGGGGAAGAAATCTTTAAAAAAAACCAAGAAAAGGTAGCCTGGGCCCCACTTAAAAAGTTGGGAGGGATCAGGAGCTCACTTATGGGGTCAGGTAAAGGGGGTATCTCAGGGGAAAGTAAATAAATTTTCCTCGTTTAAAACTATGAGTAAATGATTTCAAAAACTACAAGAGGGGAATTTCCCTTTATCCCCATGAATAATAGATCACTAACCCGGTTGTTATTCCAATGTATAAAAAACTCATTTATCTGGCCCTTTGCCTTCCCTTAGCGGTCATGGAGGGTCCATTTCCCCTTGAGAGACTAAAAAATTTTGCTTCGGCCCGCATGTAAAAGGCGTCCCAAAATATGAAATCCTGTGTGGTGCCTTAAAGAAGCCAATGAGGGATGTCCCTCTCCGCTGCGTCGGTTCCCGGTGAAGAAAAATTTTGGGCGTATACCCTAGATTTGGAGCCCTTTTCCCGTACAAATAGGGAAAAGTATGTCTGACAGAAATTGATGTCCTGACCCGATTCCTGAATGTCCCAAAACAAAAAACAAGAAGCAAAGGAGTAGCCCAAGTTTTTATAACCATGTTGTCACATCCAGGGGCGTTCCAAAAAAATGAAATAACAATGGTGGGGGAAATTTTAAAAAATGAAGTTTTTAAAGACTTTTTGGGGTTTTGCAGATAAATCCCCACACTACAACTCCTTTCCACCCATCAAGTAATGGGTTGGTGAGGGGTAAATGGCCCATAATGCAAAATTGAGGATTGACTTAGACAACCCCTAAAAAAGGGGATACACTCCCCCTTTCCCGTATTTGCAAAAATCTGCATATCATGGGACAACCATGATTCTCCTCATTTCCCTTATGACAACAGGATCCTAAATACCTTATTTAAAATTTTTTCATGATAATGGTCCAGGGTAAATGTAAGGGGGCCTGAACAAGACTTCAAATTGCAAAAAAAGTCATAATCGGTGCCCGACTTAGAGAAAGGGCATTTGACCGTGAAAGATACCAGTCCGACCCCGGGTGAAAGTATAAAAGTTGGGGTCCGTGTGTATATAACTTCTCCCCCAAAGGGCAGGATTGTCTAAAAATTACAACCTTTGTTTGGGGGCCCTTACCGTGTAGTAGCCAAAGTTAGGATAATCTACAGGCTAAAAAGCTTTTCGTCGGTGTAAATTTTTGGTGCCACTGAAAAATTAAATAGAAGGATGCATGTCATCTCACGAGTAAAACGTGGGGAGAGCTACCCTTTCATGAAAAAATTTAATAGTGACAGTGAGGAAGAGATGCCCTTTTTCCCAATCCCTTTTCGAAAGGGAAAATATATGACTTGAGGTTTAGGGGGGACTTTTTCGGGGGGCCCGTACAATCCCGTCCAAATTTTCTACCACCCAAAACACTAAACAAAGGGGGAAAAAAACCTGGGAAATGATATAATTCAAAGTGGGGGACTGAAGCAGGAAGGAATAGTAAATATTCTAACGAAATATTGTGTTCCTATTCCCAATTTACCACCACTTGAGAAAATTTAGATAATAAAAAGTAAATGTGCTGATCTGGAGATTTTTCCCATATGGTTCTCCAGCCATTTTTTTTTCAGCCCTTTTTGAGCACTAAAAAAATAGAAGTGCGTGCTGGAATTTTCCCATATGGTTTCCTCCAAATTTTTTTCAGCCATTCTTGGGGCCTATAAAATAGAATGTGCTATGCTGGAGATTTCCTTTTGTTTTTCCCCTGCCAATTTTTTTTTAGCCATTCTTGAGCACTATAAAATAAAATTGCTGATGCTGGAGATTTTCCCAATGGGTTTTCCGCCAAATTTTTTTAAACCATTCTTGGCACTATAAAAAAAGAATGTGCGATGCTGGGGATTTTTTTTCTATATGGGTTTTTCCATGCCAATTTTTTAGCCATTCAAAACTCTAATGAAAGTAAGGTTTTTCCTCATTTTTTTTTTTTCCAAAGGTTCGGGATAATCGACCCCTGATAAAGGAAACAGTAGAGGGCCCCTTTTCATTAAGGGGGCCCCTAGATGGGCCCCTGAGTGGGACCCGTTACGACCCTCTATTAAAAAAAAAAAAAAAAAAAAAAAAAAAAAGGAAATTGAGGGATTTTCTACAAAGTAACCTCAATTTTTTTAAAACGCATACTGCAGCTAGGTGGGGTCCTTGTCTTTTAGGCTTTTTTGGGGCTACCACTCTAAAGGGCTTATTGGGAACGGGGAGTGAGGGTTTCTATAACGCTTTTTTCGGACTGCACGTTGGTTTCCCATTCTTTTCCCCTGGCTATGCTGGGCAGATCGACGACGAACGAAAACTTTGAAGTGGAATCTAGGGATTCCCTAAAAATTGCCCCTAGCTGAAAATATAGAAAAAAACCACAATTCCCTAAATTATTAGTAAAACCCTTAAAAGGCAACCAAGATTGCTTTGTGTTAAGTGAAGATTACTTTTTAAATACTCAAGCACTAAGATTACTTTAAAATAGACGATAAATTTAAAAATAAGAAAATTTTTTATAGCAAGGGGTTCCCCTGTTCGAGTACCCCGTATAATTCGGTCATGCCGTCCTATTTTCCCGCTCATGCAGGGTCTCTGTTTGTTTTTCTGCCCCATCTTGCTGTTTTCAGACCTGAGGGTGACGGAATGCGAAAACCCGCCACACATACATTTTGCCGTGATGATTTTTGCTGGGGTCTGGGAACCCCATTGACAGTTATGTGCTGCCCCGTAGGAAGTGAGCCCCTGCCTGGAAATTTCCGTCTCTTTGGGTGTCTTTCACCCTGGAAACCCGTCCTATTGGCTAGTCCTGACGTACGGTGATCCCGGGTTGTGCTAAGCCCCGTCTAGATGACATCAATACCCCCCCTTTCAGAAGCGGTGAAGAAGCGTGGGGAGATGATCTTTTGCAAGAAACCCTTTATAGGCGTCCCCGCGACATCAAGGTTTCCCCCTTTCAGTAAAAAGGGAAAAATTCCATAGCGGACTTAATGTACGGGGCATTTTTTCCTGAGATTCTCTTCAAAAATTTCCCAGATTAAGTGTATAGTCAATTTAAAAAACAGTTTTTTTTGCTGATACTGGAAGGTTTTTTATCTCGGCGGTCCAGTCCCGGGGGGAGTCCCGTTCTGTGATACACAGGGTTTATTTTCTCCCAGTTTTTGGGGTGGGTTTTTTTTCCCTTTTCCCCCAGCAATACATTAGGTCACTGATCCTTTTCATTGCCCTTTCGGAGTCTGTTTGAAGACTTTTTCTTCGTGTGGGACACACGAAGCGAAAAAGGGGTTGGGGGTGTAACGCCGGGGGGTCCCTTTCAATGAAAAATTGAACAAGTGAAGTACCCCAAAAGAGCTTTCCCAGATAACACACATGGCGAGTAGACCCAACCTTTTTTTTATGTGGTTTCGCACCCCCAAAGACCTATCGGGCGAAGTGGACAAGAGTTATAGCTTTTTTCCGGCTCAGGGCAACGTGGGGAAAAGTGGAAACGTGGAAAACAGAGTACTGTTGTTTGTGTAGGGTGTCTAACCAAGAAAAATGGTATGGACAAAAAAAAACCAGAAAAAATGGATAAAAAAACCAAAGAAAAAGAGAAAGATATGAGAGCCAGGGGGAGCGACAAAAAGTGTGACAAAAAAGTCAGTCCAGAGCAACCCCCATAGGTGCATTAACCCGTTTCCCCTGATTTTCTCGAACAAAATTTTTGTACGGGTCTCCAGTTTTAACTTTGAAAATTTAGAACCAAAATTAAGGGAATATTAAAAAAGTCAAAAATATGAAGTGAAACAATCTTTCAGTTTTTCCCCTTATATTAATTACCCCAAATATTTTGGGGACCACCTCCTCAAGGTCATGGGCAGTTTACCATTTAATGTGGAATGTTTAAATTAGAAAAAAATAAGTAAAACCCACGACCGCTCGGAAAAAACCCATTATAATTTATATATATATATATTTAAAATATATATTTTTTGTTTATATAATATATTTATATATATATATTATATATATATTATATATATATATATATAATATTATATATATATATACTATTAATATATATATAATGTGTGATATATATATGTATATTCTTCTATTTTACGGTAGGTCTTATGTTCTGAGGCGCCCATGGTCACAGGCATGATACTTAATTATATATGTATATATATATATGTATATATATAATATATATATATATATATATTCTATATATATCATATATGTATATATATATATATATATATAGATATATATTATAGATGTATGTATGTATATATTATGTAATATGTGTAGATATATGTATGTATATTATAATATACATATATATAAACATATATATACATATATATACATATATATAATATCTTATACATACATATACATATATTTTTATACATACAATATATATAATATATATATATATACTATATATATATATCTACAATATATATATAACATAATATATAAGTATCATTGCTGTGACAATGGCGGCCAGACATAAACCTACCGTTAAAAGAAGAAGAATATACATATATATATACACATTAATATATATATATATATATATATATATAATTATATATATATAAATATATATATATATATATACAATTATTGATTTACAATATATATATATATACAAAAAAAAAAAAAAAAAAAAAAAATATCATATATATATACAAGATATATATTATACAATGATATATATATATATCTATATATGGTGGGGTGTGGATGTTTCCGAGCGGTCGTAGGCTTTAACTTATTTTGGATCAATATTAACATTCCACAATTAAATGGGGAAACTGCCACCACTGACCTTGTGAGGAGTGTTCAGGTCTTCTCCAATACTTGGGATTAATTAATATCAAGATGATCATTGAAAGATTGTTTTCACTTCATTATTATGACTTATTTAATATTGCCTTAAATCTTGGGTTCTAGGAATTTTCTAAGTTAAAAACTTGGGAGATCCGACACATAATGGTTCGAGTAACTCAACGGGTAACAGGTTCAGATGCACCTAGGTGGGTGTCTGCTCTGAGACTGACGAACTCTTTTCGTTCACACATTTTTGTCGCTCATCTGGCTCTCATATCTTTTCTTCTTTTCATTGGTTCTTTTTCCATACCCATTTCTCGCATTGGTTATTTTCTTTGTCCCAATGGACCATATTCCTATGGTTAGACACGCCTACACTAACAACAGTACCTTTGTCCACGTTTCCACGTTTTCCACGTCTGATCCTGAGCCAGGGTCAAAAGCTTATAACTCTTGTCCACTCGACCGATAGGTCATTGGGGTGCGAAACCACATTACACAACAAAGGTTAGGTCGTAACTCGCATGTGGTGTATATGGGTTAAGGACTCTCTTGGTTACTTTCACGTGTTTCAATATTTACTTGTTAAGGGATACCCCAGGGCGTTACACACAGACCCCCTTCTTCAGCTCGTGTGTTCCCCACGAATGACAGAAGTAAAACTTCAAACAGATTCTCCCGAAATGGGCAATGATAAGGATAACAGTGATCCATAAATGTATTGCTGGCTGGACAAGGGAAAAAACTCACGTCCCAATCACTGGGCAGAGAATACAACCCTGTGTATGCACAGAGAATGGACTCCTTCCCAGGACATTGGACCGCCGAGATGAAACAACCTCTCCAGTAACTCAGCAAAAACAACTAGTATTTAAATTGACTATACACTATATATCTGTCGTAATTTGTGGACAGAGAAACTCATCAGGAAAAATGCCCCGATACATTAAGTCTCGCATATGGTAATTGTCTCTATTGTACTGTAAAACGGGCAAACTTATATGTCGAAGGGACGCCATATGAAGGTTCTTGCATAATGAGTCATCTGCACGTCTTCTTCACCGCCTTTGTAAGTGTATTGATGTCATCTTCCAGTACTGGGCATTAGCACCAAGCGGGAATCACCGTACGTCAGACTTCAGCCAATAGGACAGGATTCCATGGTGCTAAAACAAGACATCCAAAGAGACAGGAAATTCCAGCGGCATGGTGGACATCCACTCTTCCATGACAGGGCAGGGGGGGCCCCACAATAACCACCCTGTCAACTGTGCGGTTCCAGCAGCAGCAGAATCAGCACGGCAAGACATGTATGTGAATGCAGTTATCGTCATTCCGTCAGGCTAAGGATCGCCAACAGCAATGATACGGCAGAAAAACGGAACAGAGGAAACCTGCATGAGCGGGGACAATAGGACAGGCATGAACCTGAATTATACGGAGTACTCGAACAGATTAAGAATCTCCTTGCATAGTATATAATTATCATATTATTAATATTATCGTTTCTTTCCCCCATCTATGCTTAAGATAATATCTAGTGTTGATGTACTTAAAAGTTTTAATCTCCCACTTGAACACACAAAGCTAAGTTTCATGATGTTTTGCCATGAAGAGTATATACTAATAATCTTAGGGAACTTGTGATTATTTCTATATTATCAGTATGGGCAATTTTTTATGGTAATCTCTAGATTCCACTTTCTAAAGTTTTCTGTTTCAGTTCGTCGATCATGCCCAGCATAGCCATGTGCCGAAAGACATGAAGCGACCAACAGTGCATCCAGAACAATGGCGTTTAGGGCACCCCACTGGGGCCCCGCTTGCCCAATAAGACCTTAGATGTGGCTAGCACCAAATAAGCCGAAAGACAAGGACACCACACTAGCGCAGTACTGCGATTTGTGAAAATTTGTAGGCTTTACATTTGTAGTAAAATTGCCTCATATCTTCACTTTTTTTTTTTTTTTTTTTTTTTTTTTAATTAGAGGGTAGGCGTACAGGGTTTCACACAAATCAGATGCGTCCATTCTGACTGGCTCCCTTAATGCAGATGCGTCCATCTGGACGGTTTTCCTCTTACCCCTCAGGGGTCGATACTAACTCACGAACCTGCCTTGGAAATGAAAAATGAGGAAAACCCTCTACTTTCATAGAGTGTATGAATGGCTGTAAAATTGGTCAATGGAGGACCATAGTATAATAAATTTGGGAAAATCGCCAGCATCCAGCACATTCTATTTTATAGTGCTCAAGAATAGGCTGAAAAAAATTGGCATGGAAACATATAGGAAATCTCCAGCATCAGCACATTTCTATTTTTTATAGTGCTCAAGAATGGCTGAAAAAAAATCAAATTGGCATGGAGAAAACCATATAGGAAATCTCCAGAATCAGCAATTCTATTTTTATTATGCTCAATTTATCTCAGAGTGGCTGGTAAATTGGGAATAGGAAACATCCAATAGTTCGTTTAGCCTAGTTAGCTAGTTCCTTCCTGCTTCAGCTCATCCACATTGAATTATACTCATTTACAGGTTATTTCCCTTTGTTTCTAGTGACTTTGGGTGGTAGAACAAATTTGGGAACGGAGATGTAGGCGGGCCCCACGACAAGTCTCCCCTAACTTCAAATCCATATCACTTCCTTATCAGAAACCTAGGCGATTAGGGAAGAAGGACATTCTCTTCCTTCACTGTCATATTAATTTGATCATGAAAACTGGGTATGCTTGCTCCTCACGTTTTTACTCTGTGAAGATGACATGCTCCTTCTATGTTACATTCTTATCCAGTGTGCACCAATAATTCACGGACCAGACCGAATGCTTTTTAGGGCTGTCTAGGATAGGGACTATATCACTAACTTGGCTACTACACGTAAGGTCCCTCAAACAAAGGTTGTAATTTTTTAGGACAATCCTGCCTGGGTGAGAAGTATATACACACGTGACCCAACTTTTTATATCTTTCACCCGTGGATGTGGACTGGTATCCTTTCCGGTCAAACTGCACCTTTCTCTTAAGTCAGCTGGCACCGATATAGACTTTGTTGGCAATATTACAGAAGTCTTCGTTTCAGGTCCTCTACATTTGTACATGGAACATTATCATGAAAGAATTTTTAAAATAAGGTATTGACGGATCCTTGTTGTCAATAAGGAAGTGAGGAGAATCCCATGGATTGTCCTATGATATGCAGAATGTATGCAAATACGGGCTAAAGGGCGTAGTGTATCCATTCTTTAGGGTTGTCATAAAGTCTTACTCCTCAATATTTGCCATTATGGTCCCATTACACGCTCCACAACCATTTACTGGATGGATGGATGGAGTTGTAGTGTGTCTATTTAGCTGCAAACAAACCCACAAATGTCTTAAAAACTTCATTTATAAATTCCTCCTCCCCATTGTTATTACATGTTTGGAAAGCCCATGGGGATGCTGACAACATGTGGTTATAAAAAAGCTTGGGCTACTTCCTTTGCTTCTTTGTTCGTATTGGTAACAGCTTATCAGGAAATTTTTTTTTTGGGTCAGGCCATCAATACTGTACAGACATTACTTTGCCCCTTCATTGTAACAGGAAGAGGGCCCTTACCAAAATCTAGGTGTATACGCTCAAATTTCTCTCTTACCACCTGGGAACCGACGCAGCGGAGCAGGACATTCCCTCATTGGCTTACATTTAAGGACACACTACAGGACTTTACATATTTTGGGACGTTCCTTTGACATGACTGCCAGAATGCAAACGTTCTTTAGTCTTCAAGGGTAAACCTTGGACCCCTCCATGACTGCTAAGGGAAGGCAATGGGCCAGATAACAATTGCATGTTTTTATACGAGTCTGGAATAACAAAACTCGAGTGTATTAGCTGAATCATATATTATTGACAGGGGTATGGATTAGAGAATTCCATCTTGTGATTTTGAAATCATTATCGACATCATAGTTTTAATCGAGGGAAACACTTCATTTTACTTCACCCCTGAGATACCTCTTACTGACCCCATAATGGATGAGCATCCTGATCCATCCTAACGATTATTTAAAGTGGGTCCCATGCTATCACTCTCTCTGTGATCATTATTTAATGATTCTCTTCCACTCCGTGTCACAGCCGACACATATTAGTTATCACTGGGGTGATCTGCATTTCTTATTCTAGATAGTGCAGCAGCCACACAATTTTGTTTCCCAGTTATGTAAGTTACCTTCCAGTCAAAAATCAGCAACAGACATTTGCCAACGCAGGAATCGTGAATTTGGCCCGCTAATTAAAAAGCCAAAAACAAGTGGTCTATGATCACTGGGGCCACCTTGACTGGAAATCCTAGTATAATAGAATCGGTTTACTGTGAGACCATACAATACTGCTAGGGCTTCCCTTCAAATCGTGGAATACTAACTTTCGCTCTCCATTCAGAGTACGACTGAAAAAAAGTTATTGGACGCCAAAATGCCCCCATTATCATCATGTTGCTGGAGTACAACCCCAACAGCAAATTCCACTAGCATCCGTATTCAGAATGAATGTTTGTCAAAATCTGGGATAGAAAGAGTTACTTCTTAGCAAGGCAATTCTTTAAAGATCATTGAAAGCTTTCAGTGCTCATTTGACCATTTAAGGACGATTTTGCGGTTATTTAAGGCTCCGAGAACCCTTTGCATTTCAGTAAGAGGCTTGGCTACTTGTGCAAAATTCAAAAGAATTTGCGATAATAATTTTGCAAGACCAAGAAATGACTGCATCTCTTCAATACCACTGGTTTTGGAAAGTCCCCAGAGAGCTTCCAACTTTTCTCCTGAGGTCTGATACCTTTTACTGAAATTATATGTCCAAGATACTTAATCTCTTCTTGGAAGGAAAAATACACTTCTCCAATTTTTAAGGAAGTTACTTTGTATAATCTATTAAGAATATCTCAAGATTGTACAGGTGTTCTTCCCATGAGGATCCCAAAGACAACTATATCATCCATAATACCATGGCTGATCTCTATCAGTCCTGCTAAAGCCTGATTAAATTGCTCTTTGAAAACACGAGGGAGCATCCTTTAAGCCAAATGCAGAGAAGTAAACTCATAATGTCCATTTGTGTTGAGGGAAGCAGTTCTTAGGACAGCTCTCAAGAAGTTTAAATGGAAATTGATGATAAACCTGGCGCAGTGTCTAATGATGAGAAAGTCTACTTTACCTAGATTCTCAAAAATAGAATCTATATTAGGCAAGGGATACTGTCATCCTCGATTTACTTGTTTAGTGCGCGAAATCTAAACATAGGTCTAAGGGTTTTTGTCTTTCTTAATACAGGGACCAAGAGCCTATTGTATGGTGATCTAGAGCACCAATTATCCCTTTCTCCTAACATGTCCTCAATCTTGTCTTGAAATGTCCTCCGCTACTTTG
>NC_051389.1:5196590-5207974 GCF_015228065.2 Penaeus monodon | reverse complement strand
GAAAAAAAAAAAAAGAAAAAAAAAAAAAAAGATAAAAAAAAAAAAAAAAAAAAAAAAAAAAAAAAAAAAAAAAAAAAAAAGATAAAAAAATTTTAGGAAAAAAAAAATAAAAATTTTTTAAAAAAATAAAAAAAGATACAAAAAAAATATTTTAAAATAAAAAATATACAAAAAAATATAAAATAACAAAAAGAAAAAAAAATTTAAAAAAAAAAAAAAAAAAAAAAAAAAACTTTTTTAAAATCAAAAAAATTACAAAAAATTAAAAAAAAAAATTTATTTAAAATAAAAAAATTTATTTTAAAAAAAACAATAAAACCCCCAAAACCCAAAAAACAAAAATTTTTTTACAAAATAATTTTTTTTTTTCCCCTTTTTTTTTTTATAAAAAAAATTAAAAAATTAAATTTATTAAATACTTATATTATAACAAAAAACAAAAATTAATATAAAACCTATAATATAAACAATTTTTTAAATAATTTTTTTAAAAAATTTATAAAAAACATATAAAATAATAATATCTAATTTTAATTTTAAAAAAATATTATATAATAATATACATATATTATTTTACTTATAAAAAATAAATTTTAAGGGGTTTAAATAAAATAGAAAAAAAAAAAATAAATATATATACCAAATATAAAATATAAATATAAATATATATAATATATATATATATATAATATTTTAAATATGAATATAAATTACAAATTAAAAAAATAAAAAATATTTAAATAATATATTTATATATATATATATATTATATATATATATATATCTTTAATAACTTAAAATTTAAACTTTTAATTTAAAAAATACACCTTAAAAAGATATCTATATAACCTTATATAATAATATATATATATATAAAATATATATAAATATATATATATACAATATATATTTAATTTTTTAAAATTATATTATTATATAATTTATATAATATAAAAACATAAAATATAAATACCCCTTTTAATATTAAAAAAAACATATATTATTATAAATTAATATATAAAAAATTTTTATAACTATAAATATTTAATAAAAAATATATAATAAATAAAATAATAAAAATATATATAAATAATTAATATTTTAATTATAAAAATATATATAAACTAAATACAAATAAAAAATATAAATAAATATATAATATATATTATTATATATAAAAATAAAAAATTAAAAAAAAAAATCAAAAAACTATTTTAAAATAAATAAAAAACCCCCATCATTTTTCATAAATTAAATTTTTTAAAAAAATAAAAATTTTTAATAAGTTTTTTTAAAAAAATAAAATGAAAATTTTTTTAAAAAAAGATATAAAAAAAAAAGGGGTTTTTAAAAATTTAAAATTTAAAAAAAGGGTTTAAATTAAAACAGAAAAAAATTTAATATAATTTAATTTTAAAAAATAAATTTTCATATTATATAAAAAATAAAGGAATTAAAATAAATATAATAAGAAATAATAAAGAAAATAAAAAAATAAGAAAATTTATTATAAAATAAAAAATATATTATAAAAAATATAATTTATATAAATATAAAAAATTTAAAGATAATTATATATATATATATATATAAAAAAAATATATATATAATATATATTATTAATAAAATATAAATAAATAAAATATTAATTAAAATTTAATATATATTATTATATATATATTTTATAGTTATTATTATTATTTATATTATATTTATTATATATTATAAAAATATATTTTTATAAAAATTATAAGGGTTTTATGTTTATTTTATTAATTTAAATATATTTATATATATATATATTATATATATATTATTAATATTGTTAATATTTATATAATTATTTTTAATGTTTTTCCCTTATATATTTTATATGTTATATGCATATAATATATATATTTTTATTTTATTAATATATTATTTTAAAATTTATATATTATTTTATGTATTTGTATTAATGTATTATGTATTAGTATTATGTATTATGTATTATGATTTTTTATATTTAATATATATTATATATATATATATATATTTTAAATTTATATATATATAATGTTATTTTGGGGTATTTTTAAAATGTAAAAATTTCTGTATTATTAAATGTTTTTTATATATAAAATATTTTATATATATATATTTTATATATATATATATAATATATATTATATAGTTATAAATTTTATATATAATGTATATAAATTATATATAAATTAATATATACTTATATATAATTATTTTATATTATTATTATATGTATAGTTTATGATTAATTAAAATAAAAAAAATGGGTTTTTTTTTAAAAATATATATGTTTAATATATGTTATTATTATATATATGATATATATGTAAATATATTAATATTATATTTATGTAAGTATAATTATATATATATATATATTTTAAAATTTATTATAAATATATATATATTAATTATAAAATATTATATATTATATATAGAAATTAATTTTATATATATATAATAAATTTTTTTTATGATACAAATACTACAATTTTAAAAATAACTTAAATTTTATTTAAAACTTTTTTACTTGTTCCCAAAAAAACAAATTTTTGAAACACCTCCTGGGGCACCCCAAAAAATACACATAAATGATTAAAATTTTTTATTTGAAGGTTTACATAAGGCAAATGATGATAATATATAGGATCGCTTTTTTTGTTTTTTTTTCTAAAAAAAAAATTAAAAAAAAAAGGAATTCAAAATTGAGGCAAAAACTTTCAACTATGTTTTTTTTTTTAAGTGAATTTAAAAAACTTCAACTTCCCCAACAAGGGTTTAAAATCTTTTTAAATTACAACCCTTGGCTGTTTTTTAACAAACACTTTGATAAGGCCTTTTCCTAATACTAACTTTGTGTACATCTCAATCCTGAAGTAAAACAACATAATTCATCACCTATACAGAGCTCTGCAAACTTGAGAGATAGGCAAATCACACACGGGAGGCACACCATACTCTTCAACCCTCGGATAATCTTCCTCTCTCATGGCCATATTATCTGTAATGTTTCTAATGTCATGGGGAGGAAGAGCCAGGATCAAGTTAAGGGAGGGGTATATGAAGAAGACGAATATTAGAACAAGTGTTATGATGACACTAGGGAAGGCGAGTGCCCAGTAGGGCTGGGGGATGTATGTCAGTCCAAGTGCTGCCAAGTAGCTATGGGGGATGAGGGCCCATGCCAAGTAGCTAATAATGCCAGCCCAGCCCAACAGGTATAAGACAAAGCCATAATAGGAGCGGCCTGGAGATGGGGCTGGAGTGTGTTCCCCCATGTTTTTCTTTTGTTCC
Organism: Penaeus monodon; assembly: GCF_015228065.2. NCBI lineage: Eukaryota > Metazoa > Arthropoda > Malacostraca > Decapoda > Penaeidae > Penaeus > Penaeus monodon. The sequence continues at coordinate 5,204,656 of NC_051389.1, read as the reverse complement.
TTACTTATTTGCTGCTTACCACTAATGAATGACCCGGGTCAGGCCCCCGATAAAGTCAAAAAAAAAGCTCTTTTTTTTTCTCTCTCTTATTTAGGCCCTTTAGTTCTTTATCCATATTCACCATCATAAATGTTGCTATGAATACCACTCTTACAAAAGATCAGCACAGTTCCTTCACTCCTATTCAGTCACTGAAACACCACAAATGATAATTTATCAAAATAATCCTAACTAAAGATAACAGCTATTAGAAAATCAATAATCACAGCACAATCACTGCATGTCTTCTTTTCCACAATATAATGACAGAATGTAAAAGAAGAAAAACACACACACTTTTTTTGCCTCTGAGAGGGCCAAAAAAAAATGGTCAATGGTTTTTTTTTACCAAAATTTAGAAAATCCATAAAGAACACACAGCGATCTGAGCTCCCCACCATCAACAAGATTTCAATTTTTCCCCTGAAAAAAAAAGGAAATAATAAAAGCAGAGTTTTTTTGATGGAAAATCATGGGTAAAAAGGGGAAATCAGGGTCGCTTTATTGTTTTGTTTTCTAAAAAAAAAAAATAAAAAACAATTCAAAATGATGGACAAAATTTCAACTATAGTTATTTTTTTAAGTGAAGTGAAAAACTTCCAACTTCCAATCAAGGCTAAAATCTTTTATGTTACAACCATTGGCGTATTCTTAACAAACACTTTGATAAGGCCTTTTCCTACTACTAACTTTGTGATAAATAATTAATCATACTTAACCTCTTTAGCTATAACAATCACAATAACCATCCCATTGGCTGGGTAAATGCACTATTTAATTACACACAGGTAGCTCCATCAATACTTAGCCACCAAAAGGGGTCATAGGTTGGCCCCACCCGACCTCCCCCACTCCCTTGAATTTTCATTTAATATTATTTTTATTATTTTTGACATTGATTATTTAATGATATTAACAATCCCAATGGTAATAAAAAACTATTTCTAAAGTCAAGGAAAAAGGTAAACAGGTGAAATCAGGTGGGTCTCATAATGCACTCCTTGGTGATTAACGACTTCTAGAGCCCTCTACATGTAAACAAAAATAACAAACTAAAATCATGGCAGACTGGGCATGCCTGCATATGCCCACCAAGTGTCAATAGATTAATAACAACAATAAATGAAAGGGAAGACAGAATTAAAGAGTGGGTTATCTCTTGAACAGAAAATATTAGTTAACTCACAGACGCACAAAGAAAGGAGGGCAAGGTATTTATAATACATTCAGTTCACATGGCCCTTGGTTTACATTCTGAACTCTGAGCAGAAATTGTCTTTTTTCATGTATACAATTTTGTCATGGAGGTTGGTTCCGGACTCTACTATGCTGTTTCTAATGAGTTTGGATGTCATTTTAAGGGGAAAATATGAAGAATAAGTACACAAAAGAGAAAGAATGTGAAGAAGGGAATTCAAAGACCATAAAAAATGAGAGAGAGAGAGAGAGAGAGAGAGAGAGAGAGAGAGAGAGAGAGAGAGAGAGAGAGAGAGAGAGAGAGAAAGAGAGAAAGAGAGAGAGAGAGAGAGAGAGAGAGAGAGAGAGAGAGAGAGAGAGAGAAGAGACAGAGAGACAGAGAGACAGAGAGAGAGAGAGAGAGAGAGAGAGAGAGAGAGAGAGAGAGAGAGAGAGAGAGAGAGAGAGAGAGAGAGAGAGAGAAATATATATATATGTATATACTTGAGACATTCACTACTTATTTCTAAATAGCACACTAAATCTCTATATACTTACACACAAAGAATATTATCCTTAACATCAAAGCTTTTCTTTGATCCTCCTCTTCTAGGCTCCGGGTCAACTTGCAAAGAATTCCTTGCTATTTCTGCTTCTCGACTACTGTTGAATGGTACCTCAAATTTTCTGGGTAGCAAGTTAAGGAAAAGTGTAACATAGTCTCTTAATACTTAAGATCATTATAAGGTATGAATAGATATCTAAAATTCTGATATACAGGGAAAAAAAAGAAGAAAAAGAAAAAAAGAAAACTTAAATGAGGATTAATCTAGAGGCAAGTAACTTCATGGAATAATACTTGATAAATTTTTACAAGTTTCTCCTATGGTTTTTGGAGGAGCAAATGTGATTATTATAATGATCTTTGTTGTGAATTCAACAATTTGATCGTTGCTTGTTGGGCTGAGGAGCACTTCTTCCCCACAACTCCCTATCAAATGCTAATAAAACATTCCAAAAACTATGTTTCCAAAGAAGTCATCTCATCATAACCTAGTTATGACTGAACTGTCCCTTGGACTCCTTCATGGTTAATCATGATAAACCTAACCCAACCCAACCTAATGTTGCCTACATATGTCTAGCCAAAGAATGGCATCCTTTGAATATTGCAAATGCAAGGATTGCAGTAATGGCAGACACATAGTCATGGTAACATGTAAAGAATTACAGAATGTTTCATCCTATCACTCAGTTTAAAAATTTGGACAAGTTATATGTGCATGCCACTAGACTGCTAAAATAACATGCATACCTGTAGAGAAGGAGTCAGTCTAGAAGTTGGAAATACAAAGACTGATGTCCTGGATGAACACAGAACTGACACAGTAGGAAAAGATACATCAAGCATAGGCTTGCTGTATATGGAAAGATATTAAAAACTTAGGTCCTTGAATTAATTTCTAGCATGCAACCATATTTAGATATTGGGCCTGTGAAATGCAGTGCAAGAGGTATGATAGTGGTATAATAGAGATGATTATCAGAACCTATCATGTGTGATGCTGATTCATAAAGTACTTAATTTTTACAGATTCAAGCTTGCAAAATGCAGGTATCTGTATATCTATACAAAACAGTGTCAATACATCTCTCCTATTTATAACGGATTAAGAGGGTCAAGCAGTGATATGATAAACAAGAAGTTTAAAGCCAAGGGATCCATTAACTCACTGAAGATGGGAATAGATTTGCTAGCATTGCTCCTGGATGGACTCTGGTGCAAGCTGTACAGCATTCAAGATGGATTTTATTTCAGAGTGAGTGAGTGGGATTCTAGCTCTCCTTCATTCAGTACCTGTATCTGTAAGTCCTCCTTCAACAAGTTAGATGAGATGTTTTTACCATTTGCATTGCTGATTTTGGCAGCTAGGACAAGTGATTCTGCTCGTTCTTCTTGTTAATCTGCTGGATCAGCAAGGACGAGATAATGTCACATTTGATACTTGTTGGCAATCATAGGACAGATAGAAGGTAATTTTATGGGGCTCTATTATTGTTATTAAAGGTTATCATTATGTTTGTCAGTAGCAGATAAGTTACATATACATCAGAAGACTAACAAAACATATACACTGTATTCTGGAACTGTTTGCAATGTGGATAATAAAAATCTTGGAGTGTTCCAAACATGACCTCATCGTCTCAGACATCTGCATAAATTATCTGACCAAGCAAGAAGAAACACTATGAACATGGCATATATGATCAAATCTGTATCAAGGTCTAGAAAGGTAAGGTCAGCTCTTAATAGGGAGATTTGTGGGCAAGCAAGAAAACAGCTATATATTTAGAAAATATGACTGTAATGTCACAACTGCATTCAGCTATGACAAGTGATAAAGCATTACATTCTATTACAACTGATAGCTTTATGGTTGTGGACATTTACTTTTTCCATATTTCAAAATAAGAAAACCATCACTCATTTCACGTTAATGACAATGTAAAAGACAGTTACTTAAATTGTAATTATCATTTGCATTTTCAGAACTAAAATTCAGATTGGTATGGCATGCAAGACATTACTGCAACAATGGACCAGGCAAGAATGATGTCATGGGCAGGTCTGAACCCCTTACTTATGGGAACCTAAACTGGTTAAACCACTTTGGAAGTCAGAATGAGCTAACCATAATTTTCTAGACCTTGCTGTGAGTATCACCTTCTGTCAGTGGATAATACACATGGTATATCCGCCAGTAACACTAGTAGTTGCGAGCTACGATGTGAATCCTATATAAAGGAACATCATACACATAACCTGCACCACACAGAAATGTTTAATTTTGAAAGGATACGCTGCAGCAGGCAATTCTTTACTTGCTGACACTTCATTATCTTCGTCCGAGTCCATATAGTCATCCTGCACACCGTTGTCGTCTACGTTTTCACCCATGGCATTTGTTACTACAGTAGTATAAAGTTGCACTTATTCACGACCTTCTAGTATGGAAGAACGTGTGGGTTGTGAAGTGTACAGGGCAGGATCGTTTGTTTACATGCAAAACGAGCCTAAAATTTATTTTTCAACTATCAATTCCTGAGAAAAAACTGGTAATCACACAACATGTATATATTATATATATATATATATATATATATATATATATATATAGGTATATATATGTATATATATACATATACATACATACATACATACATACATATATATACATATATATATATATATATATATATATATATATATATATATATATATATATATATATACATATGTATATATATACAGATAGATAGATGGACGACGAGAGTGGCTACCTAAAAGTTTTATTAGCGGAAAATTTTATGAACATTATTTACGTTCATCAAGAAATCTTATTATTTTTTTAATTCAATCTTTTCCGTGGGGACTAATTGAACTGTACTTTTCCTTTCATATGAATTATATTTCGTAGCCTAATATAAGTATTTATTGTTTTTTTTCCCAAACAATCGACAAGCCTGAATAAATCTATGATCACCTGATAAATTACCATTATGAATAAGATATATTTCAATAAAATTATAAGGTACTCTAAAGGGGATAAAGATTCTAAATCAAAGCAGAAAATCCTCTAGAGATGCTGGGTAAACGAGGGAAATTCGCTAGCAGACGTTGCAGAAGTTTTCAACAATGACGTCAAAGACCAAAATGACCAATCGCACAACAGATATACCTTAGTGATGACGTCATAATCCATGTTAACCAATCCCATCGTAGAAGTTTTTTAGAGTGACGTCAAGCTCGCAGCCGACCAATCCTTTCTCAGTTTTCAATAACTCTCGACCGAGGGAGAAGGTCTGTATGACAGTCTGTGCCGTCGCTCTCTGTTAACACACCTCGATCGCCCTTGCGTCCACTCAAGATGGGTATTTTGATCGCCAAGTTGTGGAGCCTCTTCGGAAATGAAGGTAAGGCCTGAGGACGCCCCGTGCTCCTCTCAGACGCCGAAAGGAAAGCTCAGGGAAAGATGGGAAGGCCTTAAAAAATTTCACACCCTCGTAGTAGGCCTAAAGACATCTGTTCTGTTGTTTTGATTAGGGAAATGGATATTGAGGGAGAGGTCACAGGCCCATATACATCTTTTTCTTTTTATTAAATAGATGTGCCTAGCTGAGAGGGCATTGTTGGTTAGGCTAATTGGATGACGAAATCGTGTGTGGTCACAACTCGAGTCTGATTTTGACAGCTTATCAGGGTAGAAGATGCATTTTGATTACTCTGGAGACATTAAACTCGTTTTATGGCCCTTGATACCAGGCGGTTTAGCTGAATTAATGTTCTGATTCGGATTAGGTCTTGTGGCTGGCTTGGGGAGTTTTATTTTTTATTTATTTATTTATTATTTTTATTTTTTTTATTTTTTTGGGAAAAATTCTGGTTCCGTAAGCTGGAAGAAAAGGATGATTTGAAGATGATTCGTAGTTTTTTAAAGTGTACTCACAGCAAACTAAAAATCTACACTGCCGAGATCTGTTCCCCCGAGTACATAAAAAAAAAAATAAATAAATAAAAAACACATGCTAAACACAAAGCAAAGTTTCAATTACTTGGGCAGTCCATGTTGGTCAAGGTCGAGCACTGAAATTGAGGCCAAAATATTTGTTCTTCTGGACCATTTCCTCTTGTCGAAACTTATGAGTCATATCACTTCTATTTTGGTGGCCTGTATGCCGTTGTTGACAGTTATATATACTTCTTTTATTGAGTATTAGTTTAAAGGGGCTGTGGATTTGTTATCACAGATTGCGGTTAATAATTTTAGGATGATCGCATCAGATTGAATGCTATTAGATGTTAATATCCTAAAAGTCTGCCCCAAAGTACATCCAACAGTATTAGATATTGTTGATGTATGCTAAATCAAACTGCGAGGACAAGACTAGTGCTTAAAAGAGGCACTGTAATGAAGCACGGTTAATGAAGTGAATTCCGATTAGATTTGTTAAGGTAGAAATAGTACTACTTTAGGTAGCAGCTGAGAGGTAAACAGTTTTTCGGAATCAGTAGATGAATTGACACAACGATGATTTAGTTGTTGCAGATTGAAAATGAAGGCATTATAGAATAAGTAAAGTTAGTAGATACAGTGAATTTTTTTTGTGACCTATGTGCTTGTGGCTTTTTGGCTGATAGACCCCCACAAAGTCTATTCTTGTAGGAGGATGGAGGTTGGACTGATTCCTTCGTTGATGATCATTTTCCTGGGAATTCAATTAAACTGTATATGTAATAATTATGAGCAGGTGATGAAAGGTTGCTCCTAACTTAACAAAAACTTAAAACCCTCCAGAACATATGAACTGCTCATTCATTTGATAAAGTGCCAGCGATCTGTTGCACGATCTTGTCAGAATTCAAGGTTGAAAAGTGTGGAGGCTGCAACTGCAGGAAACGTTTTGAATATCAATATTGATTGTACTACTATTCATTATTTTGCTGTATACTCATAGTTCTGTTCTGGATAGTTATCATGTTTTTATTTATTCTAATGATTAAATTTCTTGTGTTAAATTTACAACTATATAAAAAAATGTTACTGTTGATCTCTTATCCTGTTTACCTTGTACTATGTTACTGTAACTTGAGTCCAGCTTTTTTGAAGTTCAGAGTAGGAACCCATTAGGAGAGGCAGAGGCTGTAAAAATAAAATTACTTTATTAGGATCCACCTTTTGTTTTTCAAAATAATAGAATACCATCAAAAAAGTTTACAGGACATCCACTGTGCTTTTCAAAGTAGGATTATCTTCCTTGTCATTATAAGGGCTGCAGTCTCTCCAAACGCCTTCAGTCATCTACTCAATCTAAGATGGGTAGTCTGAAATCTTGAATTAAGTAATTACTGTGACCTTCACACCTGTGGGGCTGAGGCAAAACAAACAAATATCCACCATGTTTATTATGGCAAGATACAGCTTGTAGATCTACCTGACGATTATCAAATACGGGCCTAGTCTGAGCTCTATCATGACAGAATGTACATGGCAAAGGTTTGTTATATTTTTGCAACAAGGCAGTTGTTTGAGTCATTGGAGATATGTTGTTAGCATTTGCTAAAGACAAAATCATAATATTTAGGAAACTTTATGGAATCTGTTTTTTGTGAAACCTTGTAGATTCAACCAATGGTCTCGCAAGATTAAGGGCAGACAGAATAATTTCTTACTACCTCTGCACCTATCAACACTCAGACTGGTCAACAAACCTCCATCATGTATATTCTGTCCAAGGTCTATCTTGCCAGAATATATGTTGTGGAAGTTTCATGGCATTTATTAAAGCACAAAATGTTTAGGCTACAGCACTGCTTGATGAGGTCCTGTTCTGAAGAATTGTCAATAATTTGGAAAATACTAGATAAGCAATTATAAAGATGTAATGACATAAATGTTGATTATGTGTCCTGCATTATGGAAGCATTCATTTTTTTTTTCCATAACTTTTCTACATTTGTCACAACAGCCCTGTTAATTGAAGAGATATGTGCCCATTAAAAAACACACACACACACACACACACACACACACACACACACACACACACACACACACACACACACACACACACACACACACACACACACACACACACACACACACACACACACACACACACACACACACACACACACACACACACACACACACACACACACACACACACACACACACACACAGAGTTGTCAGTTTTTATATGTGTGACCTGTGGCCTGGTCTAGCCTGTCTAGGTTAGCACCATGCATCCTTGGAAAGATTATTATCATGTCCTGAAAATTGCCTGTAATA
>NC_051389.1:5181590-5186590 GCF_015228065.2 Penaeus monodon | reverse complement strand
TTATTAAATCGAAATTTCCTTTTTTTTTTCTTCCTATTTCTGGCTTTTATCTTTTTGACTCATCGTCGCCTTCGTCGGTTCTTGGCAACCCCCTTTACCCCCCCCCCCTTCCTTCCCTCCCCGCGCCCCACGTGTGCATTATATGGAGGGCAGAAGACCTCTATAGTGGATGATGACGTCAGGCACAGGGGCTTCCTTGGGGGGGGGGGAGGTGGAGGGTAGGGGGTTAGGGGATGTCAGGGGGTTGATTTCCCTCCCCCCATCTCCCCCCAGCCTCCCCCCCTCCTCCCCCATTCCCTGCTTCTTCCTCTTGGGGTTTGTGCCTTCTGTGAGGCTTCACCGCGCGCGCCTCTGCCTTGCTGGGGGCAGGGACTGATGTACATTCATCGTCATCAGCTGCAGCTTCATCAATATTGTTGTCGTCTTCTTCGCCTTCGTCTTGTTAATGTCATCGTCATCCTCGTCATCAGTGTCATCGTCGTTGTCGTTGTTATCATTATTATCATCATCATTATTACTATCATTATCATCACCATCATCGTCATCATCATCACCAGCATCATTATCACCATCATCATTATCATCATCATCATCATCACCATCATCATCATCACCATCACCATCACCACCACCACCACCACACCACCACCACCACCACCACCACCACCACCACCACCCACACCACCACCACCACCACCACCACCACCACCACCACCACCACCACCACCACCACCACCACCACCACCACCACCACCACCACCACCACCACCACCACCACCACCACCACCACCACCACCACCACCACCACCACCCTCCCCATCTCAGTCATCACCTGTACTCAAGTCCTCGCCCGTTTTGGGAGACAGAAGGTACACTTGTGCAGGTGGCCAGGCGATCGTGTGTGTGCGTTTGTACGAGTACGTGTACGTATACGTACGTGGCTATAAGCCTCCGACCTTAAGGGGGCTCGTGCCATACTTTATGAGGTCTTCTCCAGAGATTACGGTTATATTGAGGGCGTTGTGTGTTTGGTTGTCCGTTGCTGCTGCTTCTTCTGTTTTTGTTGTTGCTATTCTTGTTGTTGATGGTGCTTCTGTTGCTGCTGTTGATGGTGCTTCTGTTGCTGCTGTTGATGGTGCTTCTGTTGCTGCTGTTGATGGTGCTTCTGTTGCTGCTGTTGATGGTGCTACTGTTGTTTTTGTTGATGGTGCTTCTGTTGTTTTTGTTGATGCATCCGTTACTGTTGTTGTAAGTGCTGTTGCTGTTGTTGGTACTTCTGTTTTTGGTTGTGCATTTCTTGCTGCTGTTGAGGCTTCTGTTGTAATTATTTATTTGTCTATTCCTGTTATCGGTGCTTCTACTGCTGTCGTTGATTCTGTTAATATCTGCCCATTTGTCTTATCTCTCGTTTTTTAATTTTTTATTCAGCCTACCTTTCCCATTTTACTTTGTATTTGCTGGTGATAGTAAAGTTGTTACCATGTCCAGTAAAATGCATCTTTGGACTGTTATTCTTGTAGACTTCTGTAGTCAGCTGTTGAGGCTATGGTTTGGGTGCCAGAAGTGTTTACGTTGTTGGAAACAGGAAGGATGCGTGTCAGATGTTCACGTAAGGTACCCAGTATTTAGACACAAGCACGAACTCATACATACTTCTTCCTCTTCCTTCTCCCTGTCTGTCTGCCTCTCTCTCTCTCTCTCTCTCTCTCTCTCTCTCTCTCTCTCTCTCTCTCTCTCTCTCTCTCTCTCTCTCTCTCTCTCTCTCTCTCTCTCTCTCTCTCTCTCTCTCTCTCTCTCTAACTATCTATCTATCTATCTCTATCTCTATATCTTTCTCTCCCTCTTCCTCTTCCTCTCTTCAGTTTATCCCCGTCTACAATTTAATCTTCCTCCCCCTCATCCTCTCTCTTTCTCCCTCATCTCTCTCTCTCTCTCCCTCCCTCCCTCCCTCTATCCCTCCACTCCCCCCCCTCTCTTTCTCTCTCTCTCTCTCTCTCTCTCTCTCTCTCTCTCTCTCTCTCTCTCTCTCTCTCTCTCTCTCTCTCTCTCTCTCTCTCGCTTACTCAAACCCACTTCCTCTGCCTCTTCTTATATCTCTGCCTCTTCTTGAATCTCGCGCATCTACACAAAACGGCCAAAACGAACACATGACCTATATAAAAATGATGAATAATCAAGGGATTGCAAAGTCAGTTGAATAGTTGCATTGTGTGTTGAGTGGTTTGCAAAGTCTGGTGAATAATTTGCAAAGCTAGGTGAATCGTTCGCAAAGTAGGGTGAATAATTCGCAAAACCAGGTGAATAATTAGCAAAGCCTGGTGAATCACTTGCAAAAGGGACACAACATTAAAAAAAGCCAGGTGACTCATTTGCAACGCCTGGTGAATCATTTGCCAAAGGCGGAATCGATTCACAAAGCCGGGTGAATAATTTTGCAAAGCCGAGTGAATAATTGCAAGGCAACAAACGTTTCATCTGTTTTCCGCTTTGGACGTGTGTCATTTGTTTTAAACCTGCGACAGCTCGGGTCAGGAACACAGCTGGGTAATGAACAGCGTGTCCCCCACCCCCACCCCCACCCTCTCGTCAGCGTTGTTGTTGATAGGTCAGTGGTGCGCTGCCCTTGATGCGTTTGGATTTTAGTTTATTTCTTCCATTTTTTCTTCTTTTTTTTCTTCATTTTCTTCTTATTTGTTTTCTTCTTTTCCTCCTCCTCCACCTCTTCCTCCTCCTCCTCCTCCTCCTCTTCCATCTCCTTCTCTACCTCCTCTTCCTCCTCTTCCTTCCCTCCTCCTCCTCCTCCTCCTCCTCCTCCTCCTCCTCCTCCTCCTCCTCTTCCATCTCCTTCTCTACCTCCTCTTCCTCCTTTTTTCCCCCTCCTCCTCCTCCTCCTCCTCCTCCTCCTCCTCCTTCTCGTCCTCTTCCTCTTCTTCCCTCTCCTTTTTCTCCTCCTCCTCCTCCTCCTCCTCCCTCCTCCTCCTCCTCCTCCTCCTCCTCCTCTTTTTCTTTATGTTTATTTTATGTCTAATTTGCTACGTGTTTGCTTGGGGGTTTTTTTTTAAGGCCTTGGGGATCATTAAATTTGCGGCTTACCTAATTAAGAAAGAAATGTTTAAGTGTTTTCTTTGCTTATTTTTCTTTTAGATTTTAATAAATTTATTTTGTTATTTATTATTATTTTCTTTTTTATTATTGTTATTATTATTTTTTCTATATACCCCGGCATTGTTCAGAATTCACTGCTATCTCGTAATTACTGGTAAGTGTAAATTATTTTTAATGGTTTTGTGAAGGCCTACGTTTTAAGTAGAATTTCCACCCTTAACTTCGCCAAAAACGTTATTCATTAGCATCTGCATTCCATCAAGGGGCCGTGAAGAATTTTTATTTTAAGTAAAGATAACAATATTAGTCATACTATCGTCAGTGTGTTCTGTTACTAATACATTTTATTGTGCTATTACGGTTTTGTTGTTGTTGTTTTTGTTGTTGATGTTGATATTGATATTTTCATGGGCGTGTACGTGGGTGGGCGGCTGTTTGGTAGTTTCCTCGCCAAGTCAGTGTGTTGAGGTGTGTGATGTCTCGTCAACACGGCTGCACAGCGAGCATCGTCACATCCTTTGTTAACTGGATGGAATGCCACGCCTGTGCTTTGGGCTCTGCGGCCATCATGTCTAGTCTCTTTCTCTTTCTCAGTCTGTTTCCATCCCTCTCACTATCTGTCTGTCTATCTTCATCTCTTTCTCTGGCTATCTATCCTCGTCTCTGTCTGTCTGTCTCAAACTCTCTTTGATCTCCTCTCTCTCTCTCTCTCTCTCTCTCTCTCTCTCTCTCTCTCTCTCTCTCTCTCTCTCTCTCTCTCTCTCTCTCTCTCTCTCTCTCTCTCTCTCTCTCTCTCTCTCTCTCTCTCTCTCTCTCTCTCTCCTCTCTCTCCTCTGATGTGATGATGATATGATGATGATGATGATGATGATGATGATGATGATGATGATGATGATGATGATGATGATGATGATGAGATGATGATGACGATGACGATAACGATAACGATAACGATAGTTACATATGTAAATCCCTGCGCTAACGATGCGAAGGCGCACGGTAAAGCATCACAGCATATCCTCACCATATAATCACCACCGCCATCATCACCGTCCCTCACTACTTTCACCATTAGCAGCCAGCCCTTCGTGTAGGCGCGGAGGGCGTGTGGGGCACAAGCCGATGGCTGAGTTCTGGGTATTTTCAAGGTGGACACTGTTGCTTGGGTGCGAAGCGGGGGGTTCCTGGAAGATGGCTGTTGGGTAGGGTCTGGTTTTCATTGTTTTATTTTTTATATATTTTTTTTTCTCTCTTATTTTCCTTTGTGTTTCTTGCTCTGTTCTTGGCTCTTTTGTTTGTATTTTTTTTTTATCTTAGTTTCTCTCTTTTTCCTTCTATGTCCATGTCCCCTCTTTATTCTCTCCTCTCCTCTCCTCTCCTCTTGCCAACTCACCTCTCTTCTCCTCTCCTCTTCTCTATTTTCCCTTCTCCTCATATCCTCTCCTCCTTCTTCCCTTCTCTCCTCACCTCTCTTCTCCCCTCCCCTCTCCCCCTCCCCTCTCTTCCTCCTCTCCTCTCCTCTCCTCTCCTCAACTCTCTTCTCCTTTCTCCTCTCTCCTCTCCACTCCTCTACCCTATCCTCATATCCTCTCCTCACTTCTTCCCTCATCTCATCTCCACTCCTCACCTCTCTTCTCCTCTTTTCTCCTCTCTCCCCTCATCAATCTCTTCTCTCTACTCCTCTCCCCTCTTCATCTCTCTTGTCTCTACTCCTCTACCCTCCTCACCTCTCCCCTCCTCACCCCTCTCCCCTCCTCACCTCTCCCCTCCTCTCCTACCATATAATTTATTCAAAAACCTCCCTGGGATTGATAAGACCCTTTCCAGACGCCACGTCGCTCAGTCTCCGCATCTTCTCAAATCTCTTCTTCATAAGCATGACAAGCCCCCCTTTT
>NC_051389.1:5176585-5181490 GCF_015228065.2 Penaeus monodon | reverse complement strand
AATAGTGCGAGGTATGCAACGTTTTAGAGCATTAAGGTCAGAGAGTACAGATAAGGACAGTGGATGTAGGTTACCAGATGTAAAATTTTACTGTGCTACAAACAAGGTCGTATTATTCTGATAAACAAGATACGGAAGACGCATTATGTTATAAAAGTAATTGATTATAAATGGTGTCAAAGGTGACTTTATTATTCTATACACCAATTTAGATATCTGATAGGCTAAATTTTTATGATCAATGTAGAAGTCCATAAAACGAAACGAATCTATTTTATTCTGTATATGTCTTGAATACGTATGCGATTTGGTAAATAAAAGGCTGTTGAGTTTACCTTGGAAGCTATGACACTGGGTTAGAATGGCAAGAACGTAAAAAATAAGAAGACTGGTTACATAAAAAAAATGCGCTCTTTGATTATTATATTAAGAATGAAGATTATTGTGGAGTTATTTATACTCCCTTCCTGCGCGCGTCTTGCAGATGTCAAGCCATCTGGAGCCATACCGACTATGCAAATTATACACACACTGGTGAACACTTCTAAGATAAGAAACCTGAAGGGGGAAAGAGGAGAAGGCAGCGCTCTTCCTGGTCTTGACTCAATTCATTGTTGCTTGGCATTGGAAAAGACAGCATTGGCATACGAATTCAATATGGCGGACAATGTATGTATGTCTGTATAATGTATGTCTATATAACTAAATTTATTCATATCTAGCTGTCTGTGTCTGTCTTTCTATCTGTCTGTCGATCTATCTATCTGCCTGTCTATCTATCTATCTATCTATCTATCTATCTATCTATCTATCTATCTGTCTATCTATGTATCTGTCTATCTATCTATCTATGTCTGTCTGTATGTCTGTTTATCTATTATATTATATATATACATATATATATATATATATATATATATATATATATATATATATATATATATATATATATATATATATATATATATATATATATATATATATATATATATATATATATATATATATATATATATATATATTTTTTATATATATAATATATATATATATATATATATATATATATATATATATATATATATATATATATATATGTATGTATGTATATATATAATATAGATAGATAAACAGACATACAGACAGACATAGATAGATAGATAGACAGATACATAGATAGACAGATAGATAGATAGATAGATAGATAGATAGATAGATAGATAGATAGACAGGCAGATAGATAGATCGACAGACAGATAGAAAGACAGACACAGACAGCTAGATATGAATAAATTTAGTTATATAGACATACATTATACAGACATACATACATTGTCCGCCAGATTGAATTCGTATGCCAATGCTGTCTTTTCCAATGCCAAGCAACAATGAATTGAGTCAAGACCAGGAAGAGCGCTGCCTTCTCCTCTTTCCCCCTTCAGGTTTCTTATCTTAGAAGTGTTCACCAGTGTGTGTATAATTTGCATAGTCGGTATGGCTCCAGATGGCTTGACATCTGCAAGACGCGCGCAGGAAGGGAGTATAAATAACTCCACAATAATCTTCATTCTTAATATAATAATCAAAGAGCGCATTTTTTTTATGTAACCAGTCTTCTTATTTTTTACGTTCTTGCCATTCTAACCCAGTGTCATAGCTTCCAAGGTAAACTCAACAGCCTTTTATTTACCAAATCGCATACGTATTCAAGACATATACAGAATAAAATAGATTCGTTTCGTTTTATGGACTTCTACATTGATCATAAAAATTTAGCCTATCAGATATCTAAATTGGTGTATAGAATAATAAAGTCACCTTTGACACCATTTATAATCAATTACTTTTATAACATAATGCGTCTTCCCGTATCTTGTTTATCAGATAAATAATACGACCTTGTTTGTAGCACAGTAATATTTTACATCTGGTAACCTACATCCCACCTGTCCTTATCTGTACATCTCTGACCTTAATTGCTCTAAAAGGTGCCGTTGCAATAACACTCGCCACTTATCACATTTCTTTATTCACTTATCATTTCTTATAAATGTTCATCCCTTCGGTATCATTCATTCACACACCATTCAACCATTCACTCGTTTAATTCATCGTTATCCACCTCCACACCGCCTTTCATTATTCTCTTGTTGACTACAACTCTCTCCCATTCATAAACGAGTAAAGAATCTGCAATTTACCCATCCGCTTTACTCCTTTCAGTGGACGGTGCTTTGTGCATTACGAAACAGCTGAGACAAGTGATAGGAAGGAGCCACTCGTCACCTAAAACGGCTACGCACAAAACACGGGAAGCGAGGTTAATTGATTATGCATGAGAGATGTTTTCTGTCGGTTATAATATCAAACAGGATTTCCTCTTAGCGCTGTGATCGATGGAGCTGATTAGCACGATAAACTGAGGGATTTTTTTTTTTTGTGGTGTGTGTGTGTGTGTGTGTGTGTGTGTGTGTGTGTGTGTGTGTGTGTGTGTGTGTGTGTGTGTGTGTGTGTGTGTGTGTGTGTGTGTGTGTGTGTGTGTGTGTGTGTGTGTGTGTGTGTGTGTGTGTGTGTACTGCAACGATTTTTTTATTATTAATTTATTTTATTTATTTATTATTTTATTAACCACGATTTTTATTTTGTGGGGCGGTGTTGCCTGGGTATTCGTTGGTTGTTTTGCTTTCCTTGTTTTATTATTATCATTTTTTAAGAGGATTATAACGGCACAGATATTATTGGTGATAAACCACTGGGTGAGTGTTATGTTAAACTCCTATCACCAGTACATCATATAATTAACATGGTTAATATCCATATCAAGATCTGCTGAAGTTGCAAATTTCAAGCATTCTTATTAATATTAGTGTCATTATCAGATCGTTAACGTTGTTATTACACTTTTTGTTTATCTGTAATTCTTTATTAAGATAAATTGAAATCGACAAGTCTACCTTAACAGAAAATGGACCATTGTCAGACACTACATAGAAAACGATATTTTAATGGTGACGTAAAAATATTTTTTTCACAATGATCAAGTAAACATTTTTTCCGAGTATAAAGAAAAAATGAAAAATATGTCGACGACTTCTAATTTGAGTACTTTTCTTAGTCACAGAAAATACAAAGTTTAGACATGTATTTATCGCAGATATGTGATTTTTTTTTTTTTTTTTTTTTTTTTATTAAAGAAACTTGTAACCCTCACGATAAACGGTAAGTATATTGTTCTGATTCAGGGAATTTATGAGTCTCATATAACTGCTTTGAAAAAACACATCAACGTTTAAACAAAAAATATCAAAGTATAATCCGGAATGTTAAAAATGAGTAAACAAACGACAGTGAGACATCCATCTTATTTTGTTTAGTCTCCATTACAATGCTCCTGTTTTCTCTCCTAATTCAACCAAATCCATTCTCTCTGTATTGACGTTAGACAGGGTAACTCTAATAAAATCTAAGAAAGGCTTATCGGTAATATAAATGAAGAATCTACTAGTTAGGTAATTAATTATACCTTCATAGTGACCTCCTAGGGTGTCTAATATATATATATATATATATATATATATATATATATATATACATATATATATATATGCAATTATATATATATATATATATATATATATATATTTACATATATATTTTATTATTTATAATTATATATATATATATATATATATCCATTTATTTATATATACATTTATATTATATATAATATATATATATATATATTATATATATATATAGATATATATATATATTATATATATAGATTAGTGCATATTATATTATTATTAGATATATATAGATGTATATATATAGCATATATATATATAATATAGCATATATATATATAATATATATATACATATATGCATTATATATCATATATATATATATATATATATATATATATTATATATATATATATATATTATATAATATTATATATATAATATATATAATATATATAGTATTATATATATATATATATATATATATATATATATATATATATATATATATATATATATATATTTTATATATATATATATATATATATATATATATATATATATATATTTATATATATATATATATATATATATTATATATATATATTTATATATATATTTATATACATATATCATCATCAATAACGGTATGCTCATGTTTGAGCAGCCGTGGACCTGTCCACCATCCTTCGCCACTAAACTCATATATATTTATATATATATTTATGTGTGTGTGTGTGTGTGTGTGTGTGTGTGTGTGTGTGTGTGTGTGTGTGTGTGTGTGTGTGTGTGTGTGTGTGTGTGTGTGTGTGTGTGTGTACGTGCGTGCGTGCTTCCGTGCGTGCGTGCGTGCGTGCGTGCGTGCGTGCGTATGCGTGTGCGTATACATGCGTACCTTAACATGCGTCTACGTTTGTAAATCCGTCCATACACTATGCTTGTACTTTATTCTCAAATGCCTCCGTTTATACGTTTATAAAAGTGCGCGCAGATTCATGGTAAAGCGTCCATGTTAAAAGTGGGGTCGAGAGGCACCGATGTCAGACACGCGCTATGATTATCTTGTATTCTGTTGCTTCCCTTTTAGCTAATGTCCTGCTGGGACCACACAACGGCTGGGATAGCGTGTCCTTTATCATGCATGCCCTTGCTCCCTGAATATAATAGCAAAGAAAAATGAATTAAAAAGAAAAAAAAGATAAAAATCTATATTTTTTTTTACCCTTTGGAAATTTACTGTCTTTTCATCGCCCAGGGTCGCGGCGGTTACGTAACACAGCTGCCGGTTCTGTGTCGAAATGCTTCGTGGTATCCCCGCATGTGTAAAAAAAAATATGCCATGAGTGTTTATCTGTGTGTTTTGTTTGCTTGCTTTTGGTTG
>NC_051389.1:5165308-5176485 GCF_015228065.2 Penaeus monodon | reverse complement strand
TCTTTCTTTTTCTTCTTTCTCTCTCTTTCTTCCCCCCCCCCCTCTCTCTCTCTCTCTCTCTCCTCTCTCTCTCTCTCTCTCTCTCTCTCTCTCTCCTCTCTCTCTCTCTCTCTCTCTCTCTCAGAACTTACAGGTGTCGTCCATCTTGTTTCTGGAGGGATGCGTCTTACATATGTAGCGAGGCGTTGCAGTGTTGCAGATGTTGACCTTGGGCATAACCCCCCCTCCCACCCTCTTTTCCCTTCCCCTCCTACTCCTACCTCTCCTCGCCTCCTACTCTTACCCCTCTCCATTCCTCCTCTTCTTCATTCCTCCTACTCCCTTTCCATTCCCCTTTCCCCTCTCTCCCTTCTTATTTACTTTTTCTCTATCCACCTTACTCCCTCTCCTCCCTCCCCTCCCCCCTGCCTCCCACTACCAGTCCACCCCCTCCACCTCGTATAAAGAATCCTTATGTAACGCGGCCTCACGCTGAATACTATTGAGAAGAATATAAGAGCGTCGTATCGCGGTATTCAAGCTGTTTATAAAACACCCATTGCAAAGTACTACTGTTTGGAAGTTTATCTATGTTAGAGTCGTACTTTTTATTGGATGTCTTGTAAATACATATCAGTTTTATTGCTATCTTTCTCACGTTCTCGTTGTTGGAAGTCTTGGCCTGACGTCGATTCATAGAACAAGTGTTGGTTTAATGACGCTCATTTGGTTTGTTTCTTTTCGACGAATCATGTCATGTTTCTCTGCTCTCTCGCTTGCTAAGTTGTCTTATTTGTATGCTTTACAGTTTGTGTATAGGTATTTTTATTTACAATGAATTTGTAAAAAAAAACAATATCCGTCTGAATCTGGAATTGTTTTCACGAGGAAAAGCATAAATGTAAACGAAGCAGAGAGATTTCCCCCGCTCAGGTTGACGTCACATGTGCGTAAGAAGCGAGTGTGACGTCATATCCACGTCACGGGAGATCCCGAGAACCTACGGCGCTGATTCATCTGCGTCCGTTGCTGCGATGCTCACCCAAGGCCTTGCTGTTGCTTTCGTAGCCCTGGTAATAGTTAAAGATTCATACCCATGCTATTGTCGATAAGATATGGTAATGCAAAATTGGAACCTTCTGGAGATGACAAAAGAAGAGCGCAAAGCAAGATTATGGTAGTGTGCTTTTTTTTTTTTTGACATACCAAGTAATTGTCCTACTTTCGAGAACGGACACAATGGGCAGTATGGCCTTATCTTTTTTATATAACCTGAGTGCAAGGTCGTGCACTCTCCCCCTTGCTCTTCACCTCCCCCCAAAGGCAGGAATGTTCTTTGATTGCCTAAATGATTTTATTTATTGAATTATCATATTCGTATGGATTTTGTATCAGATATTTTTATTTATCTGATACTGAGAAACTAAACAAGGTACTTCAGAGAAGTTTTTATCTAGTGTTATGACACTGATTTGTGTTTATCAGAAATCACTTACGTAACATAGATTGGCACGAAAATGAAAGTAAGTATATTTAATAGACAGAATATTGTATTAGAAGATATTAACAATTCTGAATAGCAATCTAAGTACCTGGGAATATCAGGAGCAGCATTCTCTCCAATTAAGTAGGATGGTAAATAAACTTTGAAGCCTTACATAGCACCTTGGGCAGGCGAGTGTACCAGCAGGAATTGTAAACACCTTGTTATTCACACACACACACACACACACACACACACACACACACACACACACACACACACACACACACACACACACACACACACACACACACACACACACACACACAAACACACCACACGAACAACACACACACACACAACACACACACACACACACACACACCACACACACACACACACACACACACACACACACACACACACACACACACGAACATGGGCATGCACGCATATAAGTTGTTTTTCATGTAAACTTTATGGCATATGACAAAGAATATCGTATCTATATCCTATCTATTTATTTTCAGAACATAAAATTGTGATGGTTGGCCTTGACAATGCTGGCAAAACAACCATCTTGTACCAGCTGCTGATGAACGAGGTTGTCCACACTTCGCCCACTATTGGCAGCAATGTGGAAGAGGTCGTCTGGAAGAACCTGCACTTTATCATGTGGGATCTTGGAGGACAGGAATCTCTACGGTCAGCGTGGAACACATATTACACTAATACAGAGGTAGGCTGTATGTTCATCTGGTGTCCCATGGGTGAGAGTGCTTGTTTGAAGGGATGTGTGTTTGCTCACTAGTGATGCTTGTTCTGCTGGAAAATATCTGTCTCATCCCTTTGAGTAAGTGAAGTGGTTAAACTTTAAAAGTTTGCTGTTTGTTTCTTTCTTTATGGTCTAATGTTGTTTTTTCAGCTACATTTTTGGAGATTAGATTCTGTTATCATTACCAAAATTACAGTGAAATTGTGTAACTGCTTGCTTAACATCAGCAGTATAGATATAATAGTGATTATTATAGTAATTATTCATATCATGGAGCATATTCAGCCAAGATAAGGAGTTTCATGTTCTTCACAGGAATCAGCACTTTTTGAAAGAATGTAAATGGGATTTCTTGTTAGAGAATATTCTTCTTTCATGTTGTTACTTATCATGATTTTGTTGTGATGGTTTTTATTTTCTTTTTTTTGGCCTCTTCTTATGTATATCTGTACTTATGTAAATCTCTAGTAAACATAATAAATACACTTTCCTTTTCTTTGTCATGTATTATACTCATAAGGATAATGACCTTTTCAGTTTGTCATCTTGGTGATAGACTCAAAACCAGACCTAACAGCTAAGACAGACGAAAGATGTTGTACATGAGGAATTGTCACGACAGTAACTTTATACGCAAATAATAAACGAAAATTCAGATGAGAAGTTCGAGAGTTGCACAGGTTACGTTATTAAATCTGACTTCTATAAAGAAACATAAGTGGCAGATTCAAGGATGTTGTGCATTAACAGGAGAAGGGTAAGATTTTGAGTTGATTCTGCTCTTTTTTTTCTCTCTCCCTAATGTTACCTTGTTAAAAGTAGTCCAGTAAGGTTATATTATAACCAACTTTTTGCAGGTTTGGTCGATAATGAATGCAATATCATTTAAATAGCTTAGATAGCATCTCTTTTATTGTGAAGTAGATACATTTTTTCCTGGTTCAGTTTTTAATATTCTATCTAATATCTTTTTTATTTCCTTTCAGCCTTTATCAGGGACTGGAGTGGATCGGAAGCACTTTAAAAAGCAAGTGACGAAACCATAAGCCAATAGTTACTATCTCAAAACTGTGATCGTCCTGAAGGGTGTATGTGTATGCGTGTGCGTATTTGCAGGTTGCAAAGACAGAAAAGTCCTTCCTGTGAACTTCATGTTAGTGTTGTAACTATGTAAAATAAACATCTTTTAAGAAATTACATGGCCAGATGTAACTGGAGCAAGATTATCAATTCATTATAATATTCTTTTTTTCTTTTGAAACTTGGAAAACCTTTCTGCCCGGTCAGATGTATATATACATATGATGCAGTGTACAGTGGGAATGTGTCAGACAGTGCTTATACTTTGGTGGTCATGATGATACTTTGCTAAGTGCGGTTCCTTGAACACAAGGCAGAAAGAAGCATTTCTTCCACAAGTAAAACCCCAAATGCACGGCTTGGAATATTGGGGCAGTGCAGGAATGCTTAGATTGTCTTAGGTGTGTTTATATCGTCTGTCGAGAGAGAGAGAAAATGGAACGATTTAGTGTTATTTGTCAAGAAGGAAATCACTGTGGTATGAAGAAATCATTTCATTTTCTATACAGTGTGCCATTTCAAGATTCAAATTTTCATGGTAACTCATAGTATATCAATGACAGTTATAAGTAATCTCTAGTGATATCTGTCGGTTGGAAGTTTTACTTTGTTAAGAGACTATGGTTGCTGCCGTTTTTTCTACCAGTTTTTAATGGAAATATCAAAGTAATGTGCAACTAGAGTGTGAAATGATGACTTTGTAATATACATATTTTGAGTTGTACTATACGTAGTTTGAGTGTGTGAATGTCGATTTCTCAGAGTGAAAGTTTCTTATTATGTTATTTATTATTGTTTTCATTTGATTATCTCCCCCTTCCCTCCAGAAAAGAAAAATGAGAAAAAAAAAGTTTCATTTTATTTTTATATAGAGATGAAAAACTTGTATTAGCTTTATTTGACATAATTATAATTGATAAAACATGGAACTAGTTTTACATTATCCAACAGCATCTTCCTTTATTATTTCAAGGAGTTTCAGGAACAGATCTTTTCCTTGCATTTTTTTTTTTTCCCCCTTTTTCCCTTTTTTTCCCCGGTCATTTTTTTGACATGGATATTTTTCTTTCTTTGGACAAGAGTGCTTAAGGTTTAGTTTCTCAGAGTTAATGTGTACAAAAAGGATGTACATAATTCCTAGTATTCATTCTGTTGACTGATGGAAGGTAAGCAGAAAAAAAAAGACATTAGACTTTATAATTCTTGTTATCCAAAGAAAAGCTGTTATTTCTCGGTAAAACAAGCAAAAAAAAAAAAAAAAAAAAAAGAAAAAAAAAACTGAAGTGAGAAGCCTTGGTCTTGGGCAATACTTTCTTTTCTATTGTTTCTCATGAGATTTAGATTATTTGATAGTCATTGCATATTATAAATCTAATATTGTATTGATTCTAAGTTGTTGAAAAATGAATTCTAAGGGTCCTATGAAATGAATTAATATTAAATTTAAGAAAAATGTGTATGTAGTCACTTCATATCTATAGATGCATACACACACATATACATAAACATTGGCTATTCATCCACATAAAGCTCACATAGACATACACATATATATCTATATTATACATATCATATACATATGCCCATACACATACATAGACACAAAAGCTTCATGTCTAACATATATATTTACATTGTTTACTGTCATATTCTTCTATATCAAGCTCTTCAATTTTCATCTATTGACATATGGCTTTAGCTATATAAAGAGTTAAGTTATGGCAAACAAAGAAATTTCATATGATTGCACTCAGTCATAAGAAATTATGAATAAAATTTGAAATAAACAAAAATTTCACTGATTACATTATGGAGGTAAATTTAGGGATGTCTCAGACCAAGAATTAGGTGGGATTGGCATCTGTACATCTAGTCAGATGATGATGATTTTTGTGATTCATTATGGTGATTTTGTTTATTATCATTATTGTGATAATGATTATTACTATTGCTTTTGTCAATATGGTTACTCTTATTATTATTATTATTATTATTATTATTATTATTATTTTCCATCATTATTACTGTCAGCACCCTTGATTGTGTGAGCTCCTTTTTTTAAATTTTTACTTGTCATTTATTTACCTTTATATTAATTTATTTTTTCATTAGTTTTGGTGATGGAAATCTTCAGGCATTGTAGAGCCTTTAAAGTAACATTGTATATATGTGTGTGTATGTGTGCATATGTATGTGCACATGTATGTATAATTTTTGTGTCAGTGCATGGGTGTATGTAACAGATCCTATTTACCTATGATTTTTGTCGTACATAAATCTAAAGAAACAGTCATTCATTGGATGAAGGCATTTTGACATAGACTTCTTTATAGATAGGACATGACATCATCTGAGAATTTAGTATAAAGACTGTCTCAGTTGTTAAGAAGTATAGTCATGGAGTGCCTAGTTTTGCTTGCAACAAATGTAAACACTCTCACATAAAGAGGGACTTAAACAGGGCTTAATCCCACCTTTAAAGATGGGTTAGGTATTTATTTGTATTTGCATCTTAGTAAATTTCCATTTTTAAGCTGGATGAATGTAACACAATTGATGAGTTGAAGGAAATATATATATATATATATATATATATATATATATATATATATATAATATATATTATAGCATTATATATTATATATATATATAATTATATATATATATATATATATATTAATATTAAGTATATTATAATGTATATAGTATATATATATATATGTATATATATATATATAGTATATATATTATATTTAATAATATATTATATATATGTAAAATTATATATGTATATATTTATGTATATTATATATATATATATTATATATATATATATATATATATATATATATATATATAAATATATATATATAATATATATTATATATTAATATATATATATAATATATATTATATATATATATATATATATATATAATGATATATATATATATAATATATGATATTATATAATAATTATATATATATATATAATATATATATATATATATATATATATATATATATATATCCCCCCCTCCCAAATGAAATGGGTGATTATAAGTTAAAAAGGTAACAGGTAAATTTTTAAAATAGTCTAAAAGAATAGAAAATAAATTATGGAAAAACAAGAGATTATGAATAACAAGGTAGAAGACTTGACAATAAGAAATTTGAGGAATATATGATTTGCATATGTAATCATTCAAAGATTTGCTAGATTTACAAACTGGACATGCAACATTATTCATAATTCTATTTAAGTCACAATTTTTTTTATAAAATTCTTGCCTGTGTAACAGAAAAACTAACAAATTTCTGCCACTTGGAAACAACTACTTGTTATCTGGATTTTACTTAGTGTCAGCAGATATTAATAGAACTTTTAGAACTGATAAAAGTGTTTGTTAACAATTATTCCTCTTGACAAATATCTTTCCTTACACTTATTTGTTTCATCTCTTCCCTTCTGTCTGGCATATGGGTTCTGGCTCGTTTCCTCAGTTCTTAAAGTTCATACGCATTGTCAAAGATTTTCTTGAGGGATATTTGCTTTGTATTTTCCAATTGTTTGGTTGGTATGTTCTATTTCCTTTAATCTTGTTATTGTTGTCATCAACAGTAACAATACAATATAAGGTTATTGTATTGTATTTCACATACACCAATGTTTTCAGCATGGAAATTTGTATTTTTTTCAGGATAAAGTGAAGTTAAAAGTCTTTTGCCATATCAATATCTACTATATCAATATCTGTGCATTTGTTATTTGGCAAGATAGGCAACTATAATCTCCAAGCAATACGAAAGTGTAATTCAAGGTGTCCATTATTTATAAAATTGTATTAAGGTACACAGCTTTGCAAAAAAAAAAAAAAGAAAAAAAAAAAAAAAAGTCATTACCTAACAGAAATGAAGACATGATCATTTTTTTTAAATCTGAAATAGAGTTTCCTACCATAAACTCATTACTATGTCAAGGTGACATCAGCAAGTGAATGACTTGTTATATTTTTATGTATAAATGATATCTCTCCGGTATTTCAGACTTTTGTACGCATCCCTGATCTTTTCATCTTCATGTTATTATTATTATTATTTACATTTACTGATCCTTTTTTTTTTTTTTGGTAGTGAAAGTGGCTATCCTCTTATATCAACCCACTTTTGTACAAAGACACAGACCTTCTCTCATATTTCCCCTCACTCCTGTATGTTCTCTTGTGAAGAAAGTTCCGGAAGCTTGATGAATTACCAATAACCTTTTGATGTCATACGACTCCATCCACAAAACGGGTATTGGTATGATATTATGATTATTATTTATTGTTGTTATTATTATTATTATTATTATTATTATTATTGTTGTTATTATCATTACTAAGATTGTTTTATTATTATTATTATAATTATTATTATTTTTATTATTATTATTATTATCAGTATTAATATAATTTATTATTTATTTACTTTTTTTTTTTTTCTTCTTTTTCTTTTCACGACTACTATTATTGATCTTTATGTTAGGCTTTAGTGATCAAAGCAACTGGAAGTCTTTTTGACATTACTTAGCCTATTTTGTTTTCCAGTTTTTTTTCTTTTTTTCGTCGGCCAAAGTTATCTTGAAGCGTTTGTCTAGTCTATATGTTGCCAAGATTTCTTGCACCAACATTTGTTTTTGCATTTCATTATTATTATTATTATTATTTTATATATTTTTATTATTATTAATAATTTATTTTTATTATTATTATTATTATTATTATTATTATTATTATTATTAATGTCATTATGACTTGTGTTATTTTTGTTAATGTTATTATTCTCATCATCAGTTATCATCATCATCTTCACAATATATGAATATTGAGTGATTGTGACTAAGGATACCCTTTTGATCAATTATCTTTTCTAAATTTGTTTATATAACATAAATATACATATGCTTATGAAGATGAAATTTAATATTTACTATGTTTTTTGAAAAATATTATTGTGATTTTTTTTTTTTTTTTTTTCTTCACTTGTTGAACTGTTTATGTATACATTTATAATAATAATAATTAATATTATTAATATTACTGTTATTATTATTATTATCAGTATTATTAGTATCACGATTATAATTAAACGGTATAATTATGACTACTATTATTTTATTTACTTATTTATTTAATTTATTTTTTAATCTGCAAAAGACGATCCTGAAGGGTGAACCAATTTTTCTCTCGTCATAATGTATAGATATCATAAGGATCTCCAGCTTATTTGTTAAAACATTTGACTAGAAAATGAGCAGTCATAACAGACAAGGTGTGTGCGTGTAAGTGTACTATATCGTAGTGTATGTCTGGCATACTTTGGTGGGTTACGTGAGAAGGGTCTTGCCTGACAATCGGACATATTGTCTGCATTTTTTAATGTCAAGTGTATCATGTTTCTTAAATGTATATAGGAAAAGAGATGTTTATTTTAAATAAAAATGCATTTTAAAAGTGCGTTGTTTTTATTAGTACCAGCTAAATGTTTATTTCCTTATTCCATTGTTATGAATATTTTTTGAGATTGGGGACTGAAATAAGATTTATATTTAACACTGAAAAATTGAAGGCAGTTTTTCATACACACACACACACACACACACACACACACACACACACACACACACACACACACACACACACACACACACACACACACACACACACACACACACACACACATTTTTGTAATAAATACTTGTAAAACACTCAAATATATATAGAAGCTGATATATATCAAAGTCAGATTGTTGAGTGACAATGTTAGGTACATATTTTACTAAGCAATCTTATCTTAGCCAACAAGCATTTATTTATACACATTAATAAGAGGAAGATGGGAATAACTGACACAAAGCCATAAAAATGGCCTGGCATTATGCATATTAATATATTATATATATATATATATATATATATATATATATATATATATATATATATTATATTAAATTTCATAACGTACAACATAATAGTTATTTTACAACTAATGACTATGTTTATAATCTACATGACTAATCCTGCTGATAACACAAGAAAATAAATATAACTTAACTAATCACGAGACACAAACAAGAATATACTCTTCATGTCCATGAGATTATAGAAAGTATAAAACATGAAGTAAGTTCAGTGCAGCTGAATTAGTTCATAGTTCAGGTAAAAATGACATCATACAAATTGGTATACATGTTACCTGTAATCAACACCGTTGTTGTCTTATCTGTGTTAATGTTATTATTATCATCAGAGAGAAGTTTACGCTTAAGTACAGGTTGCTCTTTGTACTAGTATCACTGTAGGTATTGCTTCAAGAACTACTGTTTCCCCCTACTCCCTTGCTGAGGCTCAAGGAGGGATCACTCCTGCCTTGGACCTCTGCCCTCGCCTTAACTAATGGTTATTTCCTCTCTCTCTTTCCTTCTATGTCTCTTCTTCATCCCCTTCTCCTATCCACTTATTCTAATTGTTAACTCATTTTTAACCTTTTCGTTACAATACTCTTATCAAAATGCTCCTCTACTTCTGTTCAACCTCTAACTTTACCCTAATCAATTCATTCCTAACCCTTTTTGCTACTCTACTCTGGCATAGACCTTTGACGTGTTTTAATTATTAACCATTAAGAATACCATTATTACGAACTTTGTTAATTTGCTTGAGGTTTCATTTAAGGCAGATTCTGCTTTAGACGTTTGTGGTTAATCACTATTTCTGGCAAAATTAATAATCTGTCTCCTCTTCGTTTCACTACTGGTATTATTTTGTTCTGGTATACTTGTGGTTTATAACTTTGATCGTTGAGGGTATTCCCATGTTATAGTATCAATATAGGTAATCGGTTATTCTGGCATTAATGTATGTATTCAACTATTCTGGCATCACGGTCGGTATATTTTGTTCTGGTATGATCATGGATACCCACTTGTTATTCCGCAACTATAGCATATTGCCCTGGCACCACTGTGGGCCTTCTGTTATACTTTAGGAAATTCCCTTGTTTTGGCACTTCTTCTGCCATCTTTGTATATATTTTGTTGATGCAGTCCTGTAGTTAGCCACTTGTAATGACATCCATACAAATTTGGTATACCAGTTACCTATAATCAACACAGTTATTGTCTTAACTGTGTTCATAAAATGATAGCGAGAGGTTTGCTCTTGCATCATTACAGGTCTGGCATATCTGCGGCTATTTCTAATTCTAGCATATCCACTATCCACTTCTCTAATCCACGTGTAGTGTTTTGTTCAGTGTTTATCATTATTTTCTGTTTTGTGCCACTGTTGTGAGTATACATTTTTTTTTTATAAGTGTTGCTATTATCTTCCTATGACATTACCGTACGTCTGTTATTGTTACATCATTGAAGAGTATCTTTTTGTTTTGACAATCCAAGAAGTCTCCCTTTGTTTTAGGTGTCATTAGTGTATAACTATGATATCACTGAGCTTACGCCCTTATTTCGTCACTGTTGCGGACATCCTTCTAAAGTATTTTAGTATCCATGGGCATATTCCTGCACCATTGCAAGCACCTTCATGTTCTTGTGTGTCTGTGCATCATTTTGGATATCTTACTCTTTCACCTTTTGGGGCATGATTTTAGTACGAATTGACATTTATTTGACTATCCTCATAATCTAGGATCCTCACGGGCATCCCTTGTTCTGGCATCAGTGATTGTCTCTTGACGGCACCATGGCAAATATATTCTGACATTGGCAGCATATAATTTTATATCACCGCGCGTACGCTTTTGTTCTGGCCTCATTGACAGTAGCCCTTCGTTCTGGCATCACTGTATCCCTCCTCTTGT
>NC_051389.1:5145308-5150308 GCF_015228065.2 Penaeus monodon | reverse complement strand
CCATGTGCTTCAGTCTTCTTCACTTGATCCATCTGAAGGTCTAAATCGTATCGACGGACTGTGACAGCGAGGGTAAAGGACTGGTTCTCCCGCATGGAAAGGAAGCCATCCTCTGTGATTTCTCCTACACCAAAATGTCCGTGGAGTCGTATTATCCGATAATAAGACGTGTGGTTTAGTGTCAGGTTCATGACAGGCGTTGCTTGGGTGGCTTCCATGACTGTCAGAATGAGGTTTAACTGCCAGTCATCATCGTGGTTCGGTTTCACTCTCACGTTGGCTGTCCACGAATCTCCGTTCTCCTTCAGAGGTTCTTCAAAATGGCTTCCAAGCGTCGCCGCCTCACAACCTTTGCGAAAAAAGAAATGCCATTCCAGATTGATTTCCATTAAATACTGATTCATTTATTAGAGATAATTTAGAAGATACGAGATTCGAAATAAAGAAACAATGAAATAAAAAATATTACCTCGAATCACTAGCGGCAACACGATCATCATCACAACAGTCATCCAAGTCATCGTTACTCCACGTGTTCCTCTGCACACAAGCGCTTCTCGAGGGACCAACATGCACTGACCGTTTGCATTCGATATCTCCTTCACATTACTAACTATCAGCATGTCTCTAAGAACCCACGCGACCAGACTCCCCGCCGGCGCCTCTCACACTGCTCGTGCCGAAGATGCGTCACTTCTGAGAAACGCTGAAACGCGGATGCAGGAAATACGAAGGGAAGCTGTTGACACACACACATACACACACATGTGTGTACACATGTATGTCAACCTGGCATGTTTTTTCATAATTTAGAAAAGGGAGTAGACTAACAAAAGTGATCTAGTGTACTTTTGCAGGTTAATATTCAAAGCGACTAGTTGGTGGCATGACGAAAGTGGTTTACTGAAATGTAACAAGAACTAGAGGACGAGGTATATGCTCTTGTTTTAAAGAAAAATTAAATGTGCACAGCTGTCTGCTAAAAGAACAGGGAGTGTGAAGAGGGCGATTTGATTAAACATGTGGCATAATGAGTCATTACGATAACCTCATATTGCAATTTTGCATAAGCTCCTTTGACAAGAAAGCGAGAAAAAAGGTTCAATCGCCTTTTAGACTTTATTTGAGTGGCCACGTGGACACTAAAGACAAGATCCCTTAGTCACTTGAAAGCTTTAATCGTTACCGATTTGTGCCCCCGATAATTGCATCTCAAGAAGCGTCGAAATGCAGGAAACCATGTTTTACCGCGAACGAATTTGCTGCAACCGAATTTGCTTTTCTTATGTAGGTATGAACAGGATTCTTACCTTTAAGGTAATCATCTATTAGTAAATAAATGTTAATGGTGAAGTATGTGTCTGTGTAGTCTGGTTTTATGATTTGAAAATTTAGTTTTAAATTCCTGAAGTGAAATTCCCTTTATCTTCTATAAACGTAAATGTTAAAGCTTATATCCTTGTGATATGATTTGCATGCTATTGTTGCCTGTAACTTATTATGTCATCATATTGATTTTCATGATTTCACGCAATTCTGAATGCACTGTTCGAGGCCAAGTGACGGGGAAGAACAGTATGTGGGGACTGAAATGAAAAATAAAATGCTGTTTTACCTTTGTATTCATCTATTCATACGTGTTTGTATACAAAGTCAATCAATAATCACGAATTGACAAACCGTAATATAGGTTGAATATGGAGCATCAATAATCAACTCTCAGATTATACAAGAATATTCCAAGTGCTTAAGGCTTCACTACTGACAGTCTTCTATCGCAGCGATATAGAAATACATTACAATAAACTTCATTACAATATGCTTGTCATGACCTCATATAGAAAACAAAATTCATTATAGCAAATGCATCCGGCGCCGTGAGAGCAGCTGTGGAAGACCTCATGTGAAATCCGCATAAATGCTGTTTCGGAATGACTGCTGTTCGTCGGGGTCCCTTTCGCACTCGTAAATGCTGCTTCTCTCCGACCGGCTGTCGGATGATTCTTCAATGTGAGTTGCACTCTCGTAGATGTGTTCATTGGGAGAACACTTTTGTTGGTAGTTTGCACAGTCCGTGTACATCTGTTCCTTTATATCACTTGCATTCTCGTAGATGGATTCTTCAGGAAAACTTTCTTGGCAGTTTGTAAAATCTGTGTACATCGGTTCGGCTAGATCACTTGTACTCTCGTAGATGTGTTCATCGGGAGAGCACTTTTGTTGGTATTTTGCACAGTCCGTGTACATTTGTTCCTCTATAGCACTTGCACTCTCGTAGATATGTTCTTCGGGGGAACTGTGGTGTTCGTCTACGCACAGTGCGCTGTTCATACCCATTTGACCTGAAGCACCCCAAGTGGCGTGTGCAGTACCATGTCCCTGAGCAGGCGTGGCAACGTTTACGTAAGTGTTGTCAGATAATGCGTTGGCGTTGACATCATGCTGGACGTGAGCGTGGACGGGGCGTGGACTTTCGTCCTGGACAGAGCAGGTGGCTGCGTTGACAGGTGGGCGTCCATGCAGTCGCCTCGAAGCGCAGTAGATCACCCAGGTCGCTGCTATCGCGAGGGCCACAGCGCCACACGAAGCTGCAGCTATTGCTAGAGTCCTATTTTCTGTCGTGAGAATTTTATTGAATGAAAAAAAGCGCTACCAATCCATAAGTCTCGTCAATTATTGCAGTTTTCTGAAATATCACAAGGAAGAGACGGCTTGTGTATATACATATACTTTTAAAAAATACCTCAAGAATCGGGTTTGGCACCTGTTATGTTTATCATCTGTACCAATAATTTGGCGATCATGGATTTCCATGATCGCGGAAGGTAACGGCAAACCACCGCTAATAAATTGCCAAGAAAATCATGGAAATCCATGATCGCCAACGTCCTTGTGGGACAGGGCACCTGTAAGAAGAGCCAATGATTTAAATTTAGACATAAGCCCAGGCAGCTAATAGAATGTGTTTGTAGACGACGCTAAAATACGAAAGGGATGCTAGACGATGTCACATGCCATTGGACATCGAAAACATTTTTATTTGAAGTTGTACTTGAAAAATGGAATCTAATACCAACAAATGCCATGTAATCATTGAAAGTAAAAATCAACCTCTATGTCAGGTCAAGTCAGGACTAAAAACAGTGGACAGGGATAATCATAAGAAACTGAAGCCAAGGTGTGTATGAAAAGGTCTATAAAATAGTAGGTCTGATTGCAAACATAAAGAAGACATTCATGTATGTGGACGAAGATCCGGCAAAGAATATCATTACAGCCATCATAGGACCAAATCTAGAGTACTGTGCAGTGGTATGGAGTCCACACTTAAACAGGATACAGACTAACTGGAATGAGTTCAAAGATCAGCCACAAGATGGACACCAGAGATATGAACTACGAAGACGGATTACAGAAAATAAGTCACTACTTTGGATGAAAAAAGGACATGTTTATGCTGCAAAACTGTTACGGGAAGATTGGAGTTAGATGTGATGACTGTTCAATTTGAAACACAAGAAGGAGAGGACACAGTAAAACAAATAGAATAATAAAGTAAAAAGGGGCAGTAAAGATGTCAAAAAGCACATTTTCCTAAATAGAACTACTGAGACATTGAACAATCTCCCTTATAACTTTGTAGGATAGGGCACTTACAAAAAAAAAAAAAAAAAATATATCTATCCATCTATATATACATATATATATATATATATATATATATATATATATATATATATATATATATATATATATATATATATATACATAAAAGAGAGAGAAAACGATCGAAAAGATAGTCGGTACTGGACTGCCCATTACCGATTATTTCTCTATCATATGATAATAACAATAAAATGACGGAAATAATAGTAATGTTGATAACAAAAATGACGATAATCATATTGATGACAATAAAGATGATAATGATAGTAATAATGATAATAATAACAGTAATGATAATAATGATGATGACGATGATGATGATAATGATGATGATGATGATGATGATAATAATAGTAATAATAATAATAATAATAATAATAATAAATAATAATAATAATAATAATAATCACCATAATGATAAAAATAACACATGACTAACAAATAACAATGTCAATAATAATGATGTTAATGATGATAATGATAATAACAATCGTGATGATAATAATGATAACGATGATCATCATATTTTTTTTTTCTTACGGTAGGTTCATGTCTGAGCCGCCGTGGTCACAGCATGATACTTAATCGTAGTTTTCATGTTGTGATGCTCTTGGAGTGAGTACGTGGTAGGGTCCCCAGTTCCTTTCCACGGAGAGTGCCGGTTTATATATGTATATATGTATATATATATATATATATATATATATATATATATATATATATATATATATATATATATATATATATATATGTGTGTGTGTGTGTGTGTGTGTGTGTGTGTGTGTGTGTGTGTGTGTGTGTGTGTGTATGTGTGTGTGTGTGTGTGTGTGTGTGTGTGTGTGTGTGTGTGTGTGCACATGTATACATACTCATATATATATATATATATATATATATATATATATATATATATATATATATACATTTGAAGAAAAATATATATGTGTGTGAAGACCATTAAACCTCGGAATTTATGTTCATATTATGTACAGTATTTAACTGTACATAACTGTACTGTATATATATATATATATATATATATATATATATATATATATATATATATATATATATATATATATATATATACAAATCAATCAAATCATGTGATAAATGCGTGTGTGTGGAACTGATGATGAAAGTGTCTTATCCATCAATTCCCTGCTTTCGTGGAAGTCACAGATCCCTGAGACACCGACTTTATCATCACCGACGTAACGACCAAATCTGTGGATAAGGCAGTCTTCCGTTTCCTCTCATAACCGCTTTTTTACATTTCTACTATCTTATAAGGCAAATTATCTTTACCATGAGGGAAAAAAAACATATATATA
>NC_051389.1:5132808-5135308 GCF_015228065.2 Penaeus monodon | reverse complement strand
TCGAACAGCAGCCGTGACCTGAGAGCCAATGTGGCACTGTGGCACTCTGCCGACGGGAATGTGGTGATGGGGAAGACGTATGGAGGTTACGTGTTATGTTAAAGTAATGAAAAATGGTGTAGATAATTTTTTAAAAGTCTGCTACCTACATTTCTATGTATATTTACAGATATCTATATACAGTATGTTCAGAGTTTATGCATATATTCATGAGTGGGTAAGATGTATTTTGAGTGTGTGTGCGTGTGCGTGTGCGTGTGCGTGTGCGTGAGCGTGTGCGTGAGCGTGTGCGTGTGCGTGTGTGTGCGTGTGCGTGTGTGTGCGTGTACGTGTGTGTGCGTGTGTGTGTTTATTCAGAATATAATTTTTACAAATCTAAAAGTAATATATCACACAATTATGCCATAATTCGTATCATTTCTCCACTCGTATCTCTTCTAATCCGTCACTATGAAATTCACTGAACCATCAATCCAGCTTCTCTCATGATCATTGTGCAGCGGATAACGCGTGAGAAAAAACCAAGGCACAATATATCATTTTTTTGGAAACTGCTTGCATCATTATCGTTGTCTCGCATTTAACTTGGCATACGCACCCACTACTTTTTAATACCTACTTTTTATCTGGTTATTTTTGTTATTCGTATTAATAGATGATAACAGTGAGCTATTTACGAGACTAACGAGGAGCTTCTGTACAGAGGAGCTAGCTAGTGCAGGGGAGAGTGCTAGTCCCCTTCCTTCCTTCCTGCGCTTAGCCACTCTCCAGGACGGCGACTCGAGACACCCCTCAGCACCACGTATCAGATGACAAAGATGGATCCCACGATGCCGTTATCCACCAGGAAGCTGATGACTTCGACGAGCGCCTGCATCCCTTCTTCGGTGTGGAGCTGGCGGTCGAAGTACCAGGACCCGGACACCACGAACTTATGCAGCACCGTGATGAAGGCGTGCAGGAAGTTCTCCCCCAGGTCGCGCATGACGTCGAAGTAAGACATTTCCTCCACCTGATTCGCTGCCTCGAGTCGCAGCAGAGCCTTGTTGAAGGAGTTGCAGTACTCGTCGCAGAGCTCCATGTAGCGGTCCCGAAGGGTCTCCCCGCCCAGCAGAGTGAGCCACACCCACGCGGCATCGCGGAGGGGAGGGGCGTCCAGAGCTTTGCCTCCGCGGAGTCTAATGGCCACCACTTCTTCGTCTTCCTCTCCCACTGGAACCCACACGTCGGTGACCTGAACTGGGCCCACGCTGGGGATCCTGCACGACTGCATGGCTGAGGCGAACTGCAGGAACTGGGTAAGTGTTGGGAGATCGGAGCGGAGGGCCTCTAGGCGTCGCACCGTCCGCTGGTTGCTGCCCAGGTTCTGCAGCGCGTCCACCAGGATCGACAGGTTGGACTCCACGATGTGCAGCTGCGACACTTGAGCCGTCCACCTGTCCTTGACGCAGCCTGCCTCCGCGACCCTGTGCTGGCTGCTCTGCTCTTCCTTCTCCACCGCCGCGTCGCCGTCCTCGCCTCCCACCGTGTCTTCCGAGGGCGACGTTGACTCGGCGACGGGGGTGCTTCCGGCGAGCGTCTTGGCCTGGACCTTATTCTCGGACGTCGCCTCCGTGACCATGGCGCGAGCGTGGAGCGTGGCCAGGGCTCGTGTGACGATGAGGGCGTGCTCTGTGGTGAGGTTTACGTGGGGGTACGGGCCGAAGCCGCGGGAGAGGAGCTCAGAAGCCTTGGCCTCGATGATGCTGATGACGCCCCCGCGGTAGAGGAGAGCGTGGTCGGGGGCGCCGTCCTCGCCCACCTCCGGCCCGACGAAGCACTCCGGACCGCACAGCATGTCGGGACTTGCAGCGCCAACCATTTTTCCTGAAATGCAAAATCAGAATTAGATTGGATAACGGAGATGTGGATTATACGTTTATGCACGTGTAGGGTTGAATCTCATAATTTAGCATTGAAAAGTGTACCTCTATTTTGTCTTTATTTATCTTTTTTTTATTCAGTTTCTGTCTGCATGTGAGAAGAAAGTGGAGACTGATACGTATTGGGAAAGCAAACCCAAACAAGAAATAGAAGAAACAAAAAATAGATAACGGAGTGACTAGCAAGAGACAAAGTAATAGCAGGGTGTCGCTAAGGAGCTTGAGGCCCGGGTTTCTCCCACAATTTATATCTCGATCATGAGGGCGACAATCGTCTCCTCACTCCTCCCCCTTCCACTCCTCACTCCTTCACCCTTCCACCCGGCCCTCCCCCCCCCCTCTCCTTCAACTCTAGCCCCTTTCAATCTTCTCTCCGCTCCCCCCTCTCACCCACCCCTCTTATCGCGTCTACCAATCAAGAAATCCTCACGAAGTTTACTCATAATAATAGCACAATCCGCATGCAATTTTCACCTACATAGGAAGTTTAACAGTTTCAATCAGCGGCAGAATATAAGGTATGTAGGAGACTGAGGAAAGTGAGGGTTAGAAGAAAACAAAGAAGAAAAAAGAAGAAA
>NC_051389.1:5122808-5130308 GCF_015228065.2 Penaeus monodon | reverse complement strand
CTTATTAAAGTGATTTAATTACTTAGTTATTATCACTAACATTTTTATTACTATCATGCCTTTCCATCATTATCATTTAATATTA
The DNA here is from genome assembly GCF_015228065.2 of Penaeus monodon. Lineage (NCBI taxonomy): Eukaryota > Metazoa > Arthropoda > Malacostraca > Decapoda > Penaeidae > Penaeus > Penaeus monodon. The sequence goes on along the minus strand of NC_051389.1, from coordinate 5,130,223 downwards.
TTTTCAATATCATTGTTTTTTATCATCATTATTTTCAGTACTGTCACATTATCATAATCATCATAATCATAATTAAATTATCATAATCATTGTTATTATCATTATTGTTCATGTTATTAATACTTCTTTTATTATTATCATCATAACATCATGATTACCATTATTGTGTACGTTAATGTGTGTTTATGTGTATTGAGGGAGGGAGGAAGGGAGGGAGGGAGGGAGAGAAAGGAAGGAGAGAAAGAGAGAGAGAGAGAGAGAGAGAGAGAGAGAGAGGAGGAGGAGGAAGGAGAGGAAGAGAGAGAAGGGAGAAGGAAAGAGAAAGAGGAAAGGGAGAAAGGGAAAGAAAGAGAGAGAAAGGAGAAAGAAGTAACAAAGAATTCAATTTTCGGCAAAAAATGCTGTCAACAATACATAAATCTGAGTTTAAAATGCAGCATTATTTTGGCATTTGCTCTCCGAGGAATTCGCAGCGACACATACCAACGTGGGCGGCCATATAAACAGAGAGACTCATCGATCCAATTAAATGCTGTATATTAAATACGACAAACACATGTATAAATCTACTTTATGTATGTACACACACACACACACACACACACACACACACACACACACACACACACACACACACACACACACACACACACACACACACACACACACACACACACAAGAGGTGGGGAGGTTGAAGTAGGGATGAAAGAAGAGAATAAACTTCAGAATAAATCAAAAAGAAGAATTGGGGATAGAGAGAGAGAGAAAAAAAGACATACCGAGCACGTACGGAATGAAACCAAAGATTAACCCCACGTTTATTTCCATCAAACCTTTACATTGTGTTGCTAAGAGCCACGTCAGCAGACCCGTGTAATAAGTGGAGCAAGTATCTTTAATACTCACAACGAAGTTTTCTCTAAAACAGGACAATTTATTAGACTCTCTGACGCCATGGCTGTGTGGAGTTTCGAATTTTAGTAATTTGAAGACTTTTTTGGATTATGGGGGGGGGGAGGGTTCTGAGTGTGTGTGGGAAGGAGGTTTGAGATAGATATGTAAAATAGATTGATAGATGGAGAGCGTATGGGAAAGGGAGGGGGGACGGAGGGAGGAGGAGAGACTGACTAATAGACAAATAGATAGATATAATATAGATAGGGATAAGCATATATATATATATATATATATATATATATATATATATATATATATATATATATATATATATATATATATTATATATATACAGAGAGAGAGAGAGAGAGAGAGAGAGAGAGAGAGAGAGAGAGAAGAGAGAGAGAATGGAGAGAGAGAGAGGAGAAGAGAGAGAGAGGAGAGAGAGAGGAGAGAGAGAGAGAGAGAGAAGGAGAGAGAGAGAGAGGAGAGAGAGAGAGAGAAAGGAGAGAGAGAGAGAGAGAGGAGAGCGAGAGAGAGAGAGAGAGAGCGAGAGAGAGAAGAGAGAGAAAAGAGAAAAGAGAGAAAAGAGAGAAAAGAGAGAGAAAGAGAGAGAAAGAAAGAGAAAGAGAGAGAAAGAGACAGAGGAAGAGTGAGAGAAAGACCAAGAGAGAGAAAGAGATAAAGAGCGCATATCCTTGTTATATGAGTGTCGGCTTTTACCAAGAGCAGCGCCACCACCACTGCTCCTACTTCTGCTTCATTGGCAACACTGCAGCGTCAACCACAGTGCAATTCCACATCACTGCATCACCATACCACAATTAGATTATTACTGATAACTCAATAAACGCCCTTTTCCACTCCTCAATTAGAAAACTCTTCATTTATTATTTTTTTTCAATTTTTACATCCATCACAATTATCTTTATCCAACAATGAGGTGGCTGAATTCCTCACAAACCAGGGTAATAGAGAAATTTTTAAAAGTATTTATGTAGTATCATTTTATCCAATCTTTTGTCGCTTCTTCTATCACCATTCCTTTTCATCCATTTCCTTCAATTTTCCCTCTCTTTCATTCCTCACTTCCCCTTTTCGCTTCCCTCATTCACCATCTCTTCCCTCTCCCTATCCTCTCTTTTCTTCTATTCCCCCTTCTCTCCTTTCTCTCTGTTCATATTTCTCCCTTTTTTCTCCCTTTCTCTCCCATCCCCATTCCTTCGTTTTCGCTTTTAGAATCTCATTCTTCCTCCCCATCCTTCTCCTCTCCTTATTTCCTCTTTCTATCCTCACTCCTTCGTATTTACTCTCTTCAGTCCCTCTTTCCATCTTCATTCCCCTTCCCCCTCTTCGTATCTTCCCTCCTCCTCTTCCTCCTTCCTTCTTCCTCCTTCCTCCTTCCTCCTTCCTCCTCCTCCTCCTCCTCCTCCTCCTCCTTCTCTCCTATCTTCCTTCTCTGTCATCCCCTCCCCTCCCCATCTTAACCCCTCCTCCCATTTTTCCACTCACCCTCCCTTCATCCTTCCCCTCTCTCCTATCCCCTCCCTTCAACATTACCCCCTACCTCATCCTTCCCCTCTCCCTTCTCCCTCCCTACACCTTTCCCCCCTCCCCCCTCTCCCCCATCCCTCCATTCACTCCCTCCCCCCCATCCCTCCATTCACCCCCTCTCCCCCCCATCCCTCCACTCGTCCTTCCCTCCCCCACTCCCCCTCCCTCTCCCCCTCACCCAACCCCCCCTCCCTTCACCCCCCCTCCACCCAAACCCCCCCTCCCTTCACCCCCACCCTCCACCCAACCCCCCCCCATCCCCCATTCACCCCCCCTCCCCCCCACCCTCCATTCACCCTCCCCCCCATCCCCCCAATCACACCCCTCCCCCATCACTCCATTCACCCCTTCCCCATCCCTCCACTCGTCCTTCCCTCCCCCACCCCCCTCATCCCCCCCCCCCCCCCCCCCCCTCCCTTCATCCCCAGTCCATCACTTTCCCTGCGACGCTGCCTGACGACTGCCTTCCCTATTTCGATCCATCCTGATTGTCCTCGCATCCTTCTCTCCATTCCTTTGTCATCTTTCGTTGCTTCGTCCTCATATCCTCTTGATGTGATAATGATATATAAGGTAAGTTTGCCTTTATGGTTATGAATGATTATTAATGAATGCACGAGTGGATATGGATGTGTGTGTGTGTGTGTGTGTGTGTGTGTGTGTGTGTGTGTGTGTGTGTGTGTGTGTGTGTGTGTGTGTGTGTGTGTGTGTGTGTGTGTGTGTATGGTGTATGTAGTGTGTGTGTGTGTGTTGTGTGTTGTGTGTGTGTGTGTGGTGTGTGTGTTGTGTGTGTTGTGTGTGTGTGTGCGTGTATAGGGTATCGTTCATTAATGGGTAATTATGTTTAAATTACTGGTAATTGCTGGGTTAATTATGTGTAAAATACTATTTGTTAATGGCCATTATGGATAAAATATCACTATGTCTATTATAAATTAATTCATGAAAAATATAAAAATAATGAAAAAAAATTGTTTTGTAAACTACAATCCCCGTTTTTAAGAAACGATAAATATAAACAATAAAATGGAAAAAATAATGATGAAATCCAAAAAAAATCCTTCCTTCCTTCCCTTATCAAGATCAAACCATAAATCATTTTTTAAAAAATCAGAAGAAAAAAAACAGAAAGAACATTTAAAAAACTAAAACACACGGAAAACTCGACGCCCTTCTCCTTCCTTACTGAACCCAAACTGTCTCCAACTGTGCCCCGGGGTGCCCAACAACCCAACCTAACCTGTTCCGCTACCCTGTGGCATCCTCTCCTCACCCCCTATACCCCCCACCCCCCCTCTTCATCAAGGTCAACAGGTGAAGAGCAAAATACAAACAATAAACAATAAGGATAGGGATGATAAAAGTATGGCGTTGCAATCTGAGAACTGTTGTTACTTGTTCCGGGTATTGTACAGGAGAGTCATTTGCAAACGTTTATAAATACATTTATGTCGGTGCTTTTTGGTTGTATATGAAAGAGGGAAGTGGTGAGAGAGAGAGAGGAAGGGAAGGGGAAGTGGAGATAAAAGGGGGGGGGAGGGGAGAAGGGAAAGTGAGAAAGGGAGATGGATAGATTTGTGGATAAATACAGATAGATAGATACGGAGAGAGAGAGAGAGAGAGAGAGAGAGAGAGAGAGAGAGAGAGAGAGAGATGTGAGAGAAGAGATACTGTTTCGTCTTGCTTACTGCATAATGCCCGGAAGACGACAGGGCAAGTTGCATTTATCATCTTGCCATCAGCAAGATAACTGCGCACACAGTTTGCTTGCAAGAACGCCTGTCCAAAACACACACACACACACACACACACACACACACACACACACACACACACACACACACACACACACACACACACACACACACACACACACACACGCACACAAAAGCTATCAACATGTACTGTCGCAATAACCGAAGACGATACCATGCTGAGGTAAAGCAACAGACGACAAATTTGCGTAGATCTAACACAGAACCAAAAAACTAAACTATACTGCATTAATAACCTTGCGACGGACATTGGATGTTCATTTTGCTCCCGATTTTCTATAGGTTAGGTTAGGGTAGGGTAGGGTAGAGTAGAGTAGAGTAGGGTAGGGTAGGGTTGGGTTGGGTTGGGTTGGGTTGGGTTGGGTTGGGTTGGGTTGGGTTGGGTTGGGTTGGGTTGGGTTGGGTTGGGTTGGGTTGGGTTGGTTAGGGTAGGGTAGGGTAGGGTAGGGTAGGGTAGGGTAGGGTTGGGTAGGGTTGGGTTGGGTTGGGTTGGGTTGGGTTGGGTTGGGTTGGGTTGGGTTGGGTTGGGTTGGTTAGGTTAGGTTGGTTATGGTAGGTTAGAGTAGGGTATGGTAGGTGAAGTTAGGTTAATTCAGGTTAGGTTAGATTAAATGAAGTTAGATTGGGTACATCTTTTTATCACCGTTCCTGACACATACTCTCTACTCTTATATACCTCAAACTTACCAGTCATACCATGAAACTGCATACAGACCAAACTTTTCCTCTTACTTGGCCAACCATAATCAGACCACTCGACTAAACCTTACTTGTGTTATTTATATCTATCTATCCACGCTATATGTAACACTAGATTAATTTCTTTCTCATACTACTTACACACACACACACACACACACACACACACACACACACACACACACACACACACACACACACACACACACACACACACACACACACACACACACATCCACCCTCCACACCCCACACACAAACACACACTTACCCCTCTCCTCCCCCAAACACACATACAACTATGCATTGACACTAACCTCCCATCTCGTTACCTAACCATCCTCCTCCTTCAAACTATCCCTTCTCCATATACACTTCCACCTCAACCCTTCCACGCATTCCAGTCCGGTGACACACCCTAACACAGACCCCCTTGGTCTCTACTTATGGGAGTCTACTTTCTCACAGTCTGGACCTCTGCCAGCGGTCTAGGCTGGACTGTTAAGCATGGCGAAATTCCCTAAGCTTCTCCAGCCTTGGGGATATGAGATTTCTTAGATATTATAATCATTGCTTTTATGTCTTATCAATATTAACTTTTTATAACAACTGTTACGTTTATTACTGATATGTTAGTATTGTCATGATCATGATCATGATCACTATTATTATTATTATTGTTGTTATTATCATTGCTATGATTTTTTTTCTACTATCACTACTACTATTATTATTATCATTAATAGCATTGCCATTATTATTATTTTCATTAATATTATCTTTATCATCATTGTTATTATCATTTTCACCATTTTAGCATCATCATTATTATCTATAGAACCATTACCCTTATCATTACCACTCCTATTATCACCATAACCACTAACATCATCATCATCAGTATCCTTAAGATATATTGAAAAAAAAGAAAAATTACATGTTTTCTTGAACTTCGTTCAGTTCTATTCAGCTCTTCCTTACGATTGTGACTACTCATTTCCGGCTCGCTCGGTGCATATCCGTGAAGATATATCTATTTTGTGGTTTGTTTTTTATTTTCTTAATGATCCGATGCATTTAGGCAGCGAGGAGAGAAGAAAAGTATCCCCAATGAAAGATAAAAAGTTTTTTAAAAAATTACCTCACGGGAGAAAATCGAGGTTAATAACGAGAGTAAGTTTAACATTCTACCATAATAAATAATTAACAACCTTTTGTTTTGTTTTCTTTCGTGATATTAATGAATATTGAAAAAAATGCTTATGATCAACCAAACAACTATTTTTTTTGCATGCTTTTAGATGACCTCATGCTTAAACGAACGTGTTCTGCCTGAATTATGCCTGCATGACCACGTTACAGTATCATGGCGCTGAAGTTCCAACCATAGCAATGCGGCTGCAGCGTTGTTGCTTTGAACAGACGCATAAAAAGCCATATGGTTGCGTATTAAAGATGGACCAAAGACAACGTGAAAACATGTGTAAACAGAGTAAGAGAAGTAAAATTTAGTCGTCTGTATAATCAACCACGAGACCCCCCACCCCCACCCAGATAACCTTCAATAACCGTGTCTCCAGGTGTTATAGCCGCACACGTACCTTCCAGGTATTTGAGGAACAGTTGCATCACATCTGGAGATTCTTCGCGAGCCATGGTTGATATATTGCTTATACTTGACAAGATAACACACTCGTCTGAACTCGTCAGGAGAAGGGACTCTGAATCAGGAACTATAAAACTCGCTGCGTTGGCCTCCCCTTCGCTGCCTCGGGGTCGTCTAAGGCGAGTGTCTGGGTCTTCCTTTCTTCTGCCCAGCTGGGTTTAGCGGCGGCCGGGTCGCTCAGCCTCGGGCCCTCTCTGCCGTGCCTTTCCAACCACTCGGATCAGATCGCCTTTTGTGTCCCCGGGGCTCGTAACTGTGTCACTACGGTTGGTGGATTTGTGCGTTTCTCTCAGATAATATATCGCTTATTATTTTCTATGGAAGACTTTGTAACCTTTTAGAAGACACTCTTCCGAGACCGCCAGATAACATAATATGGAATGTTGTGTCTGGAAATATTTTTTTTATCTAGGGAGTGCGTTTCTACATCTAAAATACTGAATTGAAAAATTAAATCGATCCTGATTATAATCAACCGAAGTCATGAACCAAACATTTATCAACACTACGCTATAAATTATTTAACAATCATTAACCAAAACTCATTCACAAGTGTTCTCGCAAACGCAATTCACTTCACTTGAAGAAAACACGTGAATAATAACAGAACAATAAAAGCTATCACAGAGGAGCTATTTATCCACACGATCGTCACTGAACTCCTTGCGACGCCTTCTGATCGCGTCGACTCCGGATCCCGTATTGTTCTGCGCGACATCAACAAACACGAAGCACGTGCCGACGACACTCTGTTTGGCGCCCTTCCTTGTTATTGGTCCGCACTATGCCAAGCTTTTCTTCCCTTTTTACCCGAGGCCTTGCTG
>NC_051389.1:5110308-5115308 GCF_015228065.2 Penaeus monodon | reverse complement strand
TATGTCACTTTTTCTCATGTCATTTTACGTTATCCATTTAAAACGCATGCGATTTCTGGTGTCCTTGTTGTGTGCTTCGGGTGCCGTATTTAATCGTCTATGCTTTTGTCATTCGTGCTCTATCTTCTGCTAATTCCATGCTAAACCTATCGGCTGCATAGCTTGTTCCTTTATCTGCATACCTTCTCACCTGATATACAAAAAAATAAATTAAATGATCCGATAATCTTATCTTTTACTTCTTTTGCCTCTTTAAATTTATCTTTTTAGATGCCGTTTATCGTAATCTCGCTCCGTTCTGTTAACTTCTGTTTCCCATGTTAAATAATTATGTTAGAGTAGTTTTTTGAGGTTGATAGATGTGACTGAGCGCTAGATTCTTGTATTCGTATTTTTCCATGATGTATGAGAATTCCAAGTTGAGACACACACGGCTGGTGATACTTTCTATTATTGCTGCACTTGCATATTATATAATAATAAAAATAAGTTGAAATAAGATTTCAAACTATTGCTCTAATCCTCCTATTCTCTTCTTTCTCCTCTTTAACTCTACCTTCTTCATCGCCAGCGGTCCAGTCCTCTACTTACTCACTATTTCTCTTCCTTTCTGTCTCTGAATCTCTCCCTCTCATGTCAAAATATGCTGTTATCTTTTTTCCTTTTGCTCTCTTCCTAACTTCTAGCAGTTTATGCGTTTCGATCCCCAAACTAATCATTATACTATTAATAAGGAAAATCCCTTTGGATGACTGTGTATATTTTCTATTTATATCATTAATTATGTAATATTATATCACTATTAGATACAAATCAAATAAAAATAACGGTTAAATATCAGAGTGCATTGATGTAATTAATCTATGGGTTGTTATGTTTGATAAATGTATATGTTTTAATACTGTATGATGTTTTCTCTTATCTTCTCGCTACCTACTCGTCCCTCTGCATCCAATTTATCTATTTATATTCTATCCATTTTTTAGGTTTGATTCTGATTCTTTTATCTGTATTTATGTTTATTTATTGATATATTATGTATATGATTTTTGTACACATTCTTTTTTCATATTTCTTTCTTCATTTATATATATATTTTATATATATAATAATATATATGATCGTATTATTTTTTGTGTATATAGTTCTATTATTATATCTGTTTTTTTATTATATATGGTATTTAGGATAGTATTTATATCATTATTCCTTCATGTTATATTATTCATTGTATTCATTATATTATTTATCTACATTCATTTTAATGTATATTATATATATATTTTATTATATTATATTCCTAATTCTAAATTATCACTTCATCATTCTCATCTCACCATTGTATTCCATCATCATCATCTTATCATCTATCTATCATCTATCTACATCATACACAATACATAATCACTAACATACACAACCCAAACACACTACACTACAAACCATTCTACCCATACAAATCTAAATAATATATCATAATATATAAATGATGAAATATCTATAGAAGTTAGATATAAGTATATAAAGTAATATTATTATAATATATATATATATTATTTAATAATGTAATTTTATTTATATGTAATTTTAAAAAAAAAAAAAAAAAAAAAAAAAAAAAAAAAAAAAAAAAAAAAAAAAAAAAAAAAAAAAAAAAAAAAAAAAAAAAAAAAAAAAAAAAAAAAAAAAAAAAAAAAAAAAAAAAATTTTTTTTTATGCAAAAGAATTTCCACCCCCGTATGTAGATATTTTTCGTTAGAAAAAAAAAACGGCCCCCCCCTTTTTTTTTCCGATCCCTTTTTGAAAAGAAGGTTTTTTTAACGTTTTAGTTAGTTACAAAAAAATCGTGAAACAAAAGCGACAAAGAGGGAAACCTAAATTTTTAAACAAATAGGGCTTTTTTAGGAGAAGCGTGCGTTTTTAGGGGGGGGGGGGGGGGGGGGGGGGGGGGGGGGGGGGGGGGGGGGGGAAAAAAAGGGCAGATGACCAATTGAGAACCCGGCATCGGTACATTTATAGATATATATATATAGTAATTTATAATGATATGAAAAATAAAAAAAAAAAAAAAAAAAAAAAAAAAAAAAAGAGAGAAATATTTTGTTTTCCTTTTTATGCAAATACTGAAATTCTCCTAACCCCCGTACTAAGAATAAGATATTTTTCAGCTTTTAGTCAAACACACAATAAACTTCTAAAACATGCAGGTGTCATAGCTAAAACTCATCCCCCAAAATCAAACATTTTATACATATCAATACACGATTTCTATCCCTTTTTTGAACAATGACTCAGCTGATTTTTTCCCTAATCTAATCCATCACTGTAATTTCATTGTCAATTCAGCTTCACATATCACAAAGAACAAATCCGAAATAAAAAAAACAGAATTTAATCATCAAAAGAGGGACAGACGTAATCTTCCTAAATTTCTGAATAGTTTCTGATAAACCGTCACAATTTTTAAAACCAAATATGTATGGCTTTCTTTGATTAACTTCCAGCCTAGGATAAGCATACGTGCGTGTGGATCTGTAATTTTCATTGTGTGTGTGTGTGTGTGTGTGTGTGTGTGTGTGTGTGTGTGTGTGTGTGTGTGTGTGTGTGTGTGTGTGTGTGTGTGTGTGTGTGTGTGTGTGTGTGTGTGTGTGTGTGTGTGTGTGTGTGTGTGTGGGTGTGTGTGATCCATCCATCTATCTATCTACCTCTCCATCTGTCTATCTATATATCCCTCCCTCCCTCCGCCCATCCATCCATCCACATATCCATCGATCTATATATTTTCCTCTTTACCTATCAATCTATATATATCCATCCATCAATCCATCTATCCATCTATCCATCCATCTATCTAAAAGCCCTGACAGCATCCTCTTCATCTCGCTTCCCGCAGACTTCACCGCATTGCAGATATCTTCCTCTGTTGCAGTCAGGGCATACATTTATAGATACGTATATATACATACGTAATTCTATACATGCATATGCACGCACATACACATACATACACACACACACACACACACACACACACACACACACACACACACACACACACACACACACACACACACACACACACACACACACACAAAGAGAAAGAGAAACAGAGAGAGAGAGAGAGAGAGAGAGAGGAGAGGAAGAGAGAGAGAGAGAGCGAGAGAGAGAGAGGAGAGAGAGAGAGAGAAGAAGAGAAGAGAGAGAGAGAGAGAGAGAGAGGGAGAGAGAGGGAGGGAGAGAGAGAGGGAGGGGGGAGAGAGAGAGAGGAGAGGAGAGAGAGAGAGGATGTGAGAGAGAGGAGGAGAGAGGAGAGAGAGAGAGAGAGAGGAGAGAGAGAGAGGAGAGGAGGGGAGGGAGAGGGAGGGAGGAAAAGGAGGGAGGGAGGGGGGGGAAGGGGGGGAGGGAGGGGGGAGGGGGGGGGAGGGAGGAAAAAAATTAAAAGAAAGGAAAAGGGAAAAAAAGAAAAGAAGGGGAGGGGGAAAAGAGGAGGGAGGGGGGAAAAAGAGGGGGGGAGGGAGAAGAAAGAAAAAGGGAAAAGAAAAAAGGAGAAAAAAAAAGAAAAAAAAAGGGGAGGGAAAAAAAAAAAAGAGGAAAAAAAAAAGAAAGGAGAAGGAGGGGGGGGGAAAAGGGGGGGAGGAAGGAGGAGGGAGGAGGGAGAGGGGGAGGAGGAAGAAAAAAAAAATGAAAAGAAAGAAAAGGGGAAAAGAAAAGAAAGAAAAAGAGAAGAGAAGAGAAGAGAAAAGAGAAAGAGAAGAAAGAGAAGGAGAGAAGGAAGGAGAGAAGGAGAAAGAAAAAAGAAAAGGAAAAAAAAGAAAAAAAGGAGAAAAAAAAAAGAAAAAGAAAAAAAAAAAAAGAGAAAAAAAAAAAAAGAGAAAAAAAAAAACAAGTAAAAGAGGAGAAAGGGGAGAGAGGGGGGAAAGGGGGAGAGAAGAGAGGACAGAACAAAAGGAGAAAAGAGGAGAGAGAGAGAGAGAGAGGAGAGAAGAGAGAGAAGAGAAGAGAAGAGGACGAAAAGAGAAGAGAAGAGAAGGAAGAGAAGAGAAGAGAAGAGAAGAGGAGAGAGAAGGAGAAGAAAAGAAAAAGAAGAAAGAAAGAAGAAAGAAAAAGGAGAAAAAAGAAACAAGAAAAGAGAGGAAGAAGAAAGAGAGAAAAAAAAAGGGATAAAAGAGAGAGAGAGAGAGAGAGAGGGAGAGAGAGAAGGAGAGAGAGAGAGAGAGAGAGAGAGGAGAGAGAGGAGAGAGAGGGGGAGAGAGAGAGAGAGACGAGAGAGGGAGAGGGGAAGAGAGAGAGAAAGAGAGGAGAGAGAGAGAAGAGAGAGAAAGAGAGAGGAGGAGGAAGTCGAGAGAGAGGAGAGGAGAGAGAGAGAGAGAGAGAGAGAGACGTACACATCGCAGACCCAGCTCAAACCAGACTTTCCTCGTGCCAGCTGTTCACACCAGCCAACGATCTCTTTCCAGCTTTAACCTGCTCGTTCACACTTGCCTCCATTGCAGCGCAGACCCACATCGCAGACTCGGGAACGGAATCGGAGTTAGTGGGCGACATAATTATCCGTTTTTGGTGCTGAAACCATCCAAGTTCGACAAGAAAGCCCAACCTACACTGAAGAGGCGACTTTGTGTGTGGTGTGTTAGTGTGTTAGTGAGTGAGTGTGTGTGTGTGTGTGTGTGTGTGTGTGTGTGTGTGTGTGTGTGTGTGTGTGTGTGTGTGTGTGTGTGTGTGTGGTGTGTGTGTGTGTGTGTGTGTGTGTGTGTGTGTGTGTGTGTGGTGTGTGTGAATATACTGTGGGTATTTAGTGATGATTTAGACGTAGCGTTGACGTGCGTTTCAGTAGGGACTCGGATGAAGGAGATGCATAGAGAATGCAGGAGATTATGGGAGAATAACAGAGAGTGAGAGAAGGAGAAAGAGGAAGAGAAAGTCTAAGTGTGGGAGGGGGAGAGGAAGAGAGGGAAATAGGGAGAGAGGGAAATAGGGAGAGAGGGAGAGGGAGAGAGGGAAAG
>NC_051389.1:5105308-5107808 GCF_015228065.2 Penaeus monodon | reverse complement strand
AGGAGGAGGAGGAGGAGGAGGAGGAAGAGGGAGGGAGGGAGGGAGGGAGGGAGGGAGGGAGGGAGGGAGGGAGGGAGAGAGAGAGAGAGAGAGAGAGAGAGAGAGAGAGAGAGAGAGAGAGAGAGAGAGAGAGAGAGAGTCAGAGACAGAGACAGAGAGAGAGAGAGGTAGGTATAGATAGATAGACAGAAAAATGGCTAGATAGATAGACTGAGTGAGATAGGCAGATAAATATCAAGATAGATAGATAGAAAAACAGATAGACAAACAAACAGACAGAATAGAAAGAATGCAAGTGAGAGTTGGGATTTCCAATCAGTTAATCAATGCATAATTTCATCTACAAGATCTCTGTACGAGGATTTTTTTCTTTTGTTAGCCATTACATTAAGGAAGTCGTCAATACTGACCATATAATAACAGCCGTCGAACGTCAGTGTGACTTAACACTGACTCCACATCACCTTTATACTGACTTAACACTGCTGTCAAATATGTCATCATATTGACAATACTGACTTCATACTGTCTTAACATTGTCGTCATACTGCACCCATACTGACTTAACATTTCATGTTGTTTACATATCAATGTCAGACTAATATACTAACTTCGCTGTTTACAAGTTTCCTTTCGCAAAACCAACAATTGTTTGCAAACGTTGGGCAAGAGATAAAATTTGCTTTATTTACAGTAAAAATGGATCATGAAATTAAAACACGTGTTCTTTGTACATCAAGAAAACGGGCGGGTCTCGGCCGTAGAGTTTCGCGAGGTATGAAATGATTGAGACTCGCTTTCGTTATTTTTCATCTTGATCTTTAATTTTCGGAACTTTTAGTCTTGTGAATCCTACAAATGGATATGGATGCATTGCAATTAATGATAGTCTTGTGAATCCTACAAATGGATATGGATGCATTGCAATTAATGATAGTCTTGTGAATCCTACAAATGGATATGGATGCATTGCAATTAATGATAGTCTTGTGAATCCTACAAATGGATGTGGATGCATTGCAATTAATGATAGTCTTGTGAATCCTACAAATGGATGTGGATGCATTGCAATTAATGATAGTCTTGTGAATCCTACAAATGGATATGGATGCATTGCAATTAATGATAGTCTTGTGAATCCTACAAATGGATATGGATGCATTGCAATTAATGATATTGTATATTCACTTAAATACAGACACATGTTATTAATACAGAGTGTATGTGTGTTTGTTTGTTTGATAGTGTATTTGTGTTTGTTTGTTTGCTTGTGTGTATATATTTGTTTGTTAGCTTGTGTGTGTCTGTTTGCTTGTGTTTGTGCTTGTTTGCGTGTGTGTGTGTGTGTGTGTGTGTGTGTGTGTGTGTGTGTGTGTGTGTGTGTGTGTGTGTGTGTGCAGTCTAACAGAATCCGATATTCAAGTATACAAAGGATAATTAAAACGCACTGACATGCCATTCGATAAATTCGATACGAATAAAGTTAATATATCAAGATCACTATCAATATACACAAGCGTGATAAGAAAAAAAAGAAAAGAAAAGATGATGAAGAAGAAAAATATATATACATATATACACGCACTGAAGCTCCAAATTCACCAGCGTTACAAATGCACAAAACTAAATTCCACCTTTAAAACATATATATTTTTTTTGCGTAAGCTGTCCTCCCTTCTATGTTATAACAGCCGCCCAACCCATGTACACTACAGGGACATCGAGACGAGTTACTCCGAACACGATGCGGCAAGATGGGCGTGAGTATTGAGCGTCGGGGGGGGGGGGGATGGCACTGGCACTGCGGTAGTTTACGTAACGCCAATAACTTATCCGGTGACGCTGCAGGAAGGCTCTCTTCTTGCCCATTCAATTCACCGTTTTTTTTTCCAACGCACAGAAGCGAGAAAGATGTACTATGCTAAGGGTTTTAAAATTATTCCTTCTCCCCTCTTCTCTTTTTCTAAAGGTTTTTAATTATTCCCTCCTCCTTCTTTCTCCCCTCTTTTCCCCTTCTAAAGGTTCACAATTATTCCTTCTCCTCTCTCCTACTTTTCCCTCAACTCCTTTTTCTCCCTCCCAGCCATTAATGACCCGAGAACTTGCAATCAGATTGAATGGAGGAGGAGGAGGAGAAGCAGAGGAGGAGGAGGAGGAGGAGGAGGAGGAGGAGGAGGAGGAGGAGGAGGAGGAGGAGGAGGAGGAGAAGTAAAAGAAGAAGAAGAAAAAGAAGTAGAAGAGAGACGGTGAAGAACAAATAAAAAGGGTCACTTTACAGGCAAGTCATTAACCGCGTGACCTCATCCTGTAAGTATGAAGACCCCGAGATCGCTGAACACCTGACGCATTCCAGCAACGACGAGAACAGAGAACAACAATGATAACAACAACAACGAACAATAACGAGCACAAAGCAACAACAACAGCAAACAAACAGTAATGGCAAAAGCAATAACGAAGGCAAAGCCACAACAAAAACACTAAAATCAACATGAGAAAA
>NC_051389.1:5082808-5092808 GCF_015228065.2 Penaeus monodon | reverse complement strand
GACGCCCCTGCAGGAAGTGGCATTACTTGAGGCTTGCATTGTGGGGACGAGTTGGAAGGATGTCAGAGATAAAAGGGAACTGGTAAAAAGATATTGGCTTACTTAATATTACAGATTAGAAGACGGAAGAGGGGGCAGAGTGAGGAATATGTGTGTGTGTGTGTGTGTGTGTGTGTGTGTGTGTGTGTGTGTGTGTGTGTGTGTGTGTGTGTGTGTGTGTGTGTGGTGTGCGCGTGTGTGCGTGTGTGCGTGTGCGTGTGCGTGTGCGTGTGTGTGTGTGTGTGTGTGTGTGTGTTTGTGTGTGCGTGCGTGCATTTGTATGTGACTAGATAGACAAATATTCATATATAGACAGATAGACATATAGAAAAGCAAAAGCACACACATTACATAGCAACCCGCCTCTGATTAAACAAACCCGCCTCTGGTTAAACAGACGCAAGCCGAAAGCAAAGATCTCGCCCGTTTCCCAGGATCCGCAAGTGTCCGGGTGACGAACCTGGCATTTTGTTTACAAACACAGAGCTGAAATCTCACACGACATTCTCCCTCTTCCTGGCTCCCGCGCAGGAGTCTTGCCATCTGCTTTACCTTGATTTGTTTTTCGTGATTTTCTTTAATGTATATACGAACAAAGCGTTGTATATTTTCTTGTCGGTTTAGTCTAAAGTGCCGTGAGTTTATTTATATATTTTTCTCTTTGAAAATTATTTATTACTTTTGGACATATTTTAGATTAGTCTATTATTCTCGGTCCTTTAAAAAAAAAAAAAAAAAAAAAAAAAAAAAAAAAAAAAAAAAATGCAGTAGCTCCGCGAGCAATGGCATATAAATTCTTCACATGCATCAAAGAATGTATGACATCCCTATGACAGACGGCGCACTCAACCCCACATCAAAGTGACATTTTTGACGAGACTTGGCACTCCCTCGACACTTATGACGAGTGACGCCAGGATGTGATACATTGGCAGTTTGATTCCTGACACTGACATCGTACACAGGCATTTGTTGATGTCTCTGGGGCCCAACCCGTCTAGCGCGGACGTCCACCTAGGCTTCACCCGACGTAAATATTATTCCTCAGCGGGAAGGTCTGTGTCTATCCGCAAATCAACACCAACGCCTCTTGATCTCAGACGAAGGGACGTTTTTCGAGGCCCTGTAGCCACCACAGGAAGTCTGTTTGAGGAAGATCCTAACAGAAGAATGGAAGAACTTAATAGCAACATCTCTGAGAACGACAGGGGTCCAGACAGAAAAAAAAACTATTGTTACCTTTACTTGTGGTCAATGTGGAGCCGAGCGTTTCTCTCTTAACACCGGATGCTAACTACCTTGCCTCGCTATTCCCCACCGCTTCGTCGATTTTACACATTAGTTTGTGTAAAGGGTACCGATATTTAATTTTCTGACTGTCCCTTGCTCCGCCTCGCCGCCCGCACTCCGTGGTCTTCTCGTGGCGTCAGTACAAGCGTCATCGCGGGGGTATGATGTAAGAATTCAATCTAGCTACGGCGAGGTGACGAAAAGCCTAGTCCTTAAAAAAAAATGCTGCCTATGGGACTCTTGCCTGACGTCTTGCTCAGCTGAATCAGGTGTCCATGTGACGTCAGAGAGAGTAGTATTTTTAGTAGCGACGTCCACGGTCTTCCCCAACCTGGCATTCCGTCCGTAGTACAATAAGCGTCTTAAAGAGAACTATTACTATTGACTTCTATATTTAGCTCCGTTTCCCCTCACTCCCTCCTGGTATAAAAGATTACCTCTACGCCGTAATTCCATTAGCTAACGGCAGCTATTACAGATTAGACGGAAGGAACAAAGATAAAAAGGAAGGAAGACCCACTGCCAGGTTATGCAATTTTCTTCCCCCGAGTCTTGGAGTCGATACGCCTTGGCTAACGAATTCGGTTTGCGGTCCACACGTGTGTACTCCTGAATCTAATCTGGGGACTTTAATCTTTGTATTTCCGTTCTTTCTTTTGCCATTTTCCTTTCTGTTCTACTTTATATATATTTCGTGTAAATAGGAATTTCGTTTGGCACTTATAACAAACGAAACAGTTGTAGTTCCTAACAATCACTGAAAAGAAACGACTGAAATGATTCTACTCTGCAGTCCGCCAATTCGAGCAAATATTTTCCCCTTTGACTCATGCCAATAACTGATAACACCCAAACCCGATTATGAGGATCTCCTACCCTCGCTCTTTGGTGTCGAATAAATCTAATTCATTTTCCTCTACGACCCAGAACTTCACCACTGCCACAGGTGTGTATAGTAGGTCAACAAGACAAGTGTGGACTCGAGGTCAGCTGATATCTATGACAGGTGTTCTGCAGAAGGTCAAGTGGAGGAAGCGCCATGAGAAGTTAATAATTGGAACCTGATATCAAGTTGTCAGAAATTTCGTCTTTCACGTCATGTCTGGGAAGTGGGTTTCTGCATATAGATAGTTACGTTAGTATGTGTTTGTTTGCATTACGTATTGACTTTTTAACCTTCTTTGTCTTTTTTTTCTGTTTTGTTTGTTTATTCCTCTCTCTTCTCTCTCTCTCTCTCTCTCTCTCTCTCTCTCTCTCTCTCTCTCTCTCTCTCTCTCTCTCTCTCTCTCTCTCTCTCTCGCTATCTGTCTCTGTCTGTATTTGTCTGTCTGTTTGTCTCTCTATAATACATTCAAAAATAAACTATACACAAAACACGTAAAGAGAGGGTTATTACATAGTGAAAGAATCTTATTAACTCCAGACACAAGAAGTATATAAAATGCAAACCTCCTTGGAACTCATACTCAAGGTCAAGGTTTTATCCCAAAGTAATTTCAATGGAACAAGGGATGTTTTTTTTCGTGTTTGTTTATTCTTTCGTCTGTTACTAGCCGTGTCTGTGTCTGTGCGTCCGTCTTTCTGTCTGTTTTGTATCCTTACATGTCTGCTTTTCGCTTTATTGATTTTTTGTCCTTTCGTCTCTCGATGTCTATGTTTTTTTCTATCAATATGGTTGCCTCTATACATGTTTTTTTCTATCAATTTCTTCTACTCTATATTTTTTTTTTCTACCTATCTTTTCTTAACTCGGTAAGTCTTCATATATATTTTCCCAATCATTTTGCCACTGACTATATATTTTTTTTTTTCTTCCAATTTTCCCTCAATTAACTGAGCATCGTGTTTATTCCTCTTTTCCTCACCCTGACTATCCTTATTTACTCCACCTATCCTTTTAACTCTATACTTGTCTCTCACCCTTGATCACCGTGTTCATTCTTCGCATTCCTTCTCCATTCTGTTTCTTCCTTCTTCTCTCTCTTTCCCTGAATCATCTAAACACCTCTCTTTCCTTCTCCCTGCTTGTCTGCCTCTTCCTTCTTTCGCTCCTCAACTATAACACACAAAAGAGAGAGCCAAACCTGACTCTCATGTTGCTTCTGAATCAATAGCAAGCGAGGTTGCAAGAAGATTCGCAACTCTCCGCTTGTGTCCGTCTTTATCATTTTTTCCTATCTCTCTCTTTTTCTCGGTCTTTTCACATTTCTTTCCCCTTTTCTTTTCTTTTTTTGTTTATTTATTCTCAAATAAGTCGGCTTTTTCCCCACTGGCACCCAAGATTATCCTAACGTTACACCAAGATACGTTTAAGCACATGCCATCGCAGGGCCCCGTCCTCTCAACACTCAACATGGTCTCTATCATGGCTACCATACTCACGCACTCAACTTAGCCCTACCATGACTTCCATTAACTCGCCGTAGTCAACCTGGCCCCTACCATAACTTCCATAGACTCAAGCACTCAACCTGGCCACTACCATAACTTCCATAGACTCAAGCACTCAACCTGGCCCCTACCACAACTTCCATTAACTACGCGGTACTCAACCTAGCTCCCACCAGACCATGACTCCCATTAACTCGCCGTCCTCAACCTTGATTCAGCTGATTCGAGGCCTTGTGATGTCAGCACTTCGTCGAGAGATTACGGGCGACGTCGGTGAAAGAGCCACGGTACAGCTCAGCACTCGTCGGGTGCCCGGGAGTGCCGCTGATACAGGGCTCTGGCACTTGTGTGATTTCCGCGGAGCCTTTTCGAGAAGGAGAGAGAGAGAGAAAGAGAGAGAGAGAGGTTGTGGGTGATGGGGGAGGGAAGAGGGGAGAGGGAGGGAAGAGGGGAGAGGGAGGGAAGAGGGAGAGGGAGGAAAGGGGGAGGAGGAAGAGGGGAGAGGAGGAAAAGGAGAGAGGAAGGAACAGGGGAGGAGGAGGGAAGGGAGGGAGGGGAGAGGGAGAGGAAAGGGAGGGAGGGGCAGGTGGAGAGGAGGGCAATGAAAAAAGGGAAGAAGGAAAGTGAAGGAGGAGAAAGGTAAAGGAAAGGAGAGTTGTCCAAGGAAAAGAGTAAAGGATATATATATATATATATATATATATATATATATATATATATATATATATATAGTATATATATATATATAAATATATATATATAGTAGATAAGAGGAGAGAAGAGAGAAGGAGAGAAGAGAGAGAAGAGAGAGAGAGAGAGAGAGAGAGAGAGAGAGAGAGAGGGGGAGGGAGAGAGAGAGAGAGAGGAGAGAGAGAGAGAGAGAGAGAGAGAGAGAGAGAGGAGAGAGAGGGAGGGGGGGGAGGGAGGGAGGAGAGAGAGAGAGAGAGAGAGAGAGGAGAGAGGAGAGAGAGAGAGAGAGAGAGAGAGAGAGAGAACTCAATCTCTTCGGAAAGTGAATAAGAAGAGAGGAAAGGAAAAAAAAAAAAGGAAAACGGACAAAGGGAAGGGTTTGGAAAAGGGTGCGCGAGAGAATGGGAAATGGGTGGAGTTAGGAATAGCGTGGGTGGCGATGAAGCTTCGTAAAACAGCCATGAAAACACCGACCTTGTGTGACGTCACCATTCTATTGATGTATATCGGGTTATTGTTTGCTTGCTTGAATTCGTTTGTTTGCTTATGACTGTTTGTTGGTTTGTTTCTTTGTGTGAGACTATTTGTTTGTTTGTGACTGTTTGTTTGCTTGCTTGTGACTGATTATTTCATTGCTTGTGCCTGTTTGTTTCTATGAGAGAGAAGGGAATGTTTGTGCGAAATTAGAAACGAAAGATAAGAGAAACCGGGGAATAAATCGCGTGGGAAAAAAATAGAACAAGGCAATTCATTCATAAAGAGATAAGCAAACGATGAAAGAGAGCGACAGAGAGATAAAGAGGCATAATAAAAAACGGTGATAAAAAAAATATATATATTAATCTAAATCTAAAACCTTTCATAATCAAATTTTATCCACTGACGCGCATACGCACCTCGATGTTACATAACGCTGTCAAGGCATGATTTACATAAGGAATCATTATGGTTTGGCTGACGATACGAGTGAATAATTAATCGCTAATGATCCTCGGCTGCATTAACGTGCCGCAGTAGTATATGACTTCTCATAATACGGACCTCTTTTTTTTTTTTTTTTTTTTTTTTTTTTTTTTGGGGGGGGGGGGCGTGTTTCTGTTTGTGTTTACGTGTGAAAAAAATGAAAAAAGGAGTAATTTAGAGTTAGTAAAATGGGCGTTATGGAGAAATTTGAATACAGATATTTTGCGGGTCTTGTTGTTATAAAAATAAAACGAGGCATCTTGTATGGCTATACTAAATGGCTTTTCGCTACTGACAGTGTCAAATGACCTTCTGGAAATCAAGGTTCCTGTAACTGTATGAGAGATATTACCAATATTGCATCAGTCATTTGAACCGAATTACAGTATATAATACGCAGTCTTCCTTTTATTAATACTTGTTATTAAGAGTACAACACACATGAAATACATAAAATCCACCATAATTACTTATATCATATTCATATACCCTTTTAATCAGAGTTGTCACCATCAAAACAAATCCACCAAAAACAGAGAATCATTTAATATCA
This sequence comes from Penaeus monodon, assembly GCF_015228065.2. Classification (NCBI taxonomy): domain Eukaryota; kingdom Metazoa; phylum Arthropoda; class Malacostraca; order Decapoda; family Penaeidae; genus Penaeus; species Penaeus monodon. Next base: position 5,086,882 of record NC_051389.1, on the reverse strand, counting down.
CATGATATTCAAAACTTATTTTCCGCGGATCTTTATTTCAACTTATTCTCTTTTATTTCATCTTCACTATTCTCATTTATCAATTTATCCCTTAAAAAAACATCAACAATGACATAATAATGAGTAAATAAAGCCTATATACCCTTATCTTATCGTCTTAACAAGGTCGTAAAGATAATGTAATGTAGGAAAATAGTGATAAAAAACTTGTTACAACATAGATTATCTTCCCGAGGACAAAAAACACTTGTAACACGCGCCATGAGGGAACGAAGAGGAGGAAAGGGAAACGACGATAAATCGGAAGAGGCGAAACGGAAGAGAAAAGTAAACGGTTAATAGAAAATGAGGAAGGGAATAGGGATGAGGAAGGAATGGTCAAAAATGAGAGAAAATAAGGAAACGTGGGGCTGTAGAAAGGAAGACAAGAGAAAAAATATATATAAACAAATAAACAAACCAGAAGGAAGATAACGAAGGAAGAGCAAGATAGAACAAAAACAACAAAAATGGGGAGAAAGGGGAGAGGAAGGACGGAAGGAGAAACCGGTGAAGGAGAGGAAGGAAGGAGATAGGAGAGAGGAGGGGAGGAGGGGAAGGAAGAGAGAGGGAGAGAAAGGGAGAAAGAGGGGCAAAAGAAGGAGAGAATAGTGAAGAGAGAAAGAGAGGAGATAGGAGAGAAACGGAGACAAGTGGAGAGGAGAACGGTGGAGGAGAGAAAAGAAGATAGAAGGGAAAGGGAGAGGAGGGGAGAAGAGGAAAGAAGGAGATAGAAGAGAAGGGAAGAGGAGGGGAGAAGCGGAAGGAAGGAGATAGAAGAGAAAGGGAGAGAAGGGGAGGGAGAGGAAGAAGCCAGCACAGCGAATGGGGCAATTTAGACCGGGATCAGTTTACGGGGCAGCCTTCACACCATTACCGGGATTGGTGCTGTGCCGGGCGCTTCCTGACGGGTGGGGGTGGGGGGTGGGGGTAAGGGTGGGGGGTAAGGGTGAGGGAGGGGAGTCAAGGGAGATAAGAAGGAGAAGGAAAGGAGAAGGAAGGAGAAGGAGAAGGAGAGGGAGATGGAGGGAGGGAAATAAAGAGAGAAAGAGAGAGAGAGGGAAAAGGAGAAAGAGAGAAGGAGAGAAAAAAGAAACAGGGGGAGGGAGGAACAGGGGGAGAGGGAGGAAGAGGCAGTCAAACTCGCTCACTGAATGTCCTTTGTTTTTTTTTTGTTTTTTCTTTTTCTTTTTTTTCTTCTTTTACCAGTTACTCTCTACTTGCGGATGCTCGTCTAAGACTTACATGACTAGTTTCGTGGCCCAGACATATTTTCCTAGATTGCGACATTCCCGCTCGACCAGAGACAACAATATCCGCTGGCTGGGAAGATTTTACTAATTTAGTTTCTTATACCATCTTTTTCCTCTTGTGGTTATATATATATATATATATATATATATATATATATATATATATATATATATATATGTATATATATGATATATATATGATATATGATATATATATAGTATATATATGATATATATATATAATATATATAATATATATAATATATATATATATATAACTGTACACACACACGCACACACACACACACACACACACACACACACACACACACACACACACACACACACACACACACACACACATATATATATATATATATATATATATATATATATATATATATATATATATATATATATATATTATATATTGTGTGTATGTCACTTTTGCACATGTTCATGTATATATGGGTATCCCTATATGCATGTATGTATGCAAGTATGTATTACGCATGCATGTATAAACGCGCATAAAAATGAACAAGCCAACACAAAGCTAAAATTAAACAGACGATCCATCGCAGCAAAAATACAAACCCATAAACTTAACAGAATCCAAACACAAGTAACCCAGGTGTCAGCACCGTCTGATGAGCTATTTATAGATTGCCTTTTGTTTCTATAAGTGCAGGGTCACTTCTTGCGTCTCCTGTAAATAACACTGGGCATTCAGTAAGCCCTTGATATTTGCCAAATTAAGGGGGAACGAAGATGAGGAACAAGAATAGGAAGCGGTAGAGAGAAAGAATGTAGATTAGGGAGAAAGGAGAGAAGAAAAGAGTGGAGAGCAAAGAAAACGCGAGGAGAGAGGCAGGGAGATGAGATGAGACGAGAAAAAGAGAGGAGAAAGAGGGGGTTGAGAGATGTCCAAAGAAAGCGAATAAACGAGAAAAGACTATAAGAGAAAATAGGAGAGCAAGAGGGGAGACAGACAGACAGACAGGGGGAGGGAGGAAGAGTGAGAGTGAGAGTGAGAGTGAGAGTGAGAGTGAGAGTGAGAGTGAGAGTGAGAGTGAGAGTGAGAGTGAGAGTGAGAGAGAGAGAGAGAGAGAGAGAGAGAGAGAGAGAGAGAGAGAGAGAGAGAGAGAGAGAGGAAGCAGAGGGACAGGGACAGGGACAGAGACTGAGACAGACAGACAGAGAAAGACAGACACAGCCAGCCAGACACACAGACAAACATACATTCAAACGTCATGAGATATATAAAGGAGCTGAATATAACCCAAACCTGAATATAACCCAGACGGGGCGCCCATATCACACATATCGCAGATCAAAGAGCAAAGAGCGAGTGAGAGCAAAGGCGACAGAGTTTGTTCGACACTTCAACACAGAGTCAGAGAGCGCCGGTGCCAGAAGAACAGAAGGGGTGGTTATAACGGGGTTCTCCTACGCCACTGCAAGGTCATTTGGGCTCGCACGGTGTTGTTAAACCCCGATAAGACGGATCGATGCGAAAATCTATAATTTCGTCCGCAGAAAAAAATGCATTTCGATTTTCTTTGTCGTTTCCCGTTTCGTGATGCATTCCTTGAGGATGTCATAGCCACGTAACGAAAGAATACTTAACGAAAAACTGTTCTAGTGTCCTAATACGCGATGGTCATCCTGAACAATCTGGTGCAAGTTCATATAATTTAACATCATTTTCATAACATAAGATGCTGTGACCCCCATTTTATTTCTCTAAGTAGTCTTATCCTGAATAAAAAAAAATAAAATAAAACAAAACACACACGAAATCTCTAATGTTTTAAAACCCGTTCTTTCTCTCTCTCGCCATCGACTCAGAAAACGTTTGTTGCGAGAATCACGCATTTGAGTCACGGTGCTCTGAGCGAAACACACGTGCTGGGGTTGGTGCCAAATCCACGCCGCTGAGGTGGCACTCCTTAGATATTCCTGCCTTGGAGGCTTACTAGTGGATATTGCAGGTGAATCATTTCGCAGGGTGAGAGTTATTAGTAATCTCTGGAGATGTACTTATGATTTATTCGAAAAAGGTATGATGTGTTGGTTCATCTTTGCGGGATTATGATGTAAACTGAGAATTTACGATCCGTGGGTAATTATTAAAGAATAGAATACGAAGGCGAAGTCTCAAAAAAAAAATTTAACATACAGTTGGAGTCGTTGAATATTTACAGATTTCTTTTCGAATGTTCATGGATACTGTCACTTTAACACGGAATATGAAAAAAACACAAAAAATAACACAAAATAACACAGAAATCCAAAGAAATATGACCGATCTCCCCTCACTCGAGTATCCTGCCATTTCATTCATATCTTTGCAACACTTACCTAGCAGTAGTCCTGCAACTAGCTCCTGGTTGGTGTGCCTTCCTTGCAACGGGTCTGGTTCTGAGCGGAACGAGGTAATGTGTGACGAGGCGCTGAAAATCACTTGAAGATCTTCTTGTTTAGCTCAAACAAGGAGACTGGGTGTAGATACGAGTTCTCGAATCGAAATTAAAAAGTTGTGTGAACACTTAGATATCTTCTCTTTGACGGCAATGATCAACTCGGTTAAATATTAATAATACTGTAATGGTTGTTTGTTTGGCCTTTTTTTTAAATAACCCCAACTCAGACAATCCAACCACTCGGCTAATATACCAACACCGTGGAAGAAAAGAATATATATCAAATAAGCGTTGTTTTTTCTCAAGAAGACGCGTCAATCCTCCCGATGGTCTCCGAGACGTCAAGTGTATGTGTG